>NW_026575661.1:0-37360 GCF_028641065.1 Leucoraja erinaceus
GACCACATTCTTAGAATCAAGGGGAGGCCATTTAAGGCCGAGGTTTAAAAAAAAAAAAACATTTTCACCCAGAGAGTTGTGAATTTGGGGAATTCGGTGCCATAGAGGGCAGTGGAGGCCAAGTCACTGGATGGATTTAAGAGAGGGTTAGATAGATCTCCATGGGCTAGTGGAAACAAGGAACACGGGGAGAAGGCAGGCACGGGTTATTTATTGGTGACGATTAGCCATGATCACAATGAATGCTGTCTCGAAGGGACGAATGGCCCATTCGTGCACCTAATTTCTATATTCTCTATGTTTCTGTTATTAAACTTGCAGACGCGAACCGACTCCAACACTCCTGATCTTTAGCTGAAAGTCGAGCCGGTGTTCAGCCCCGGAGAACGTGTTTAGTAATGCCCAGTGTCCGTTCCCTTCTCTTTCCGCAGTGAATTTAGTGGCGATTGTGATCCTGTCCCGGGGAAAGTGCGGCCTCTCCACCTGCACCACTCGCTACCTGGTGGCCATGGCAGCGGCCGATCTACTGGTCATTATCACCGAGGTCATTTTGTATCAGATCAAATATCATTACTTTTATTGGAGTTTCCTGTCCATCACCCCTGTGTGTAGTGTTAACGCTGTACTGAGGTTTGCAGCGACAGACTGTTCTGTCTGGTTCACCGTCACTTTCACCTTTGATCGGTTTGTCGCCATTTGTTGCCAGAAGCTGAAAACTAAATATTGCAGCGGGAAAACTGCGGCTGCGGTTCTGGCAACAGCCGGCGTTCTGTTCTGTCTGAAAAATATTCCCCGCTACTTCACACGGGAACCCATATATATCATCGACAATGTCCCGTGGGGCTGTGCCACTGTTGGACAGTTATTTCACTGACCCCGGGTGGGTGGCATTTGACTGGCTCGACACGGTTTTAACTCCCTTACTCCCTTTCGCTGTAATCCTTCTTCTCAACGCTATGACAGTCCGGCACATTTTAGTGGCCAGTCGGGTCCGTAAGGGGCTTAGGGGTGAGAGCAAGGGGGAGAACCGCAGTGACCCGGAGATGGAGAGCAGGAGGAGGTCTATGGTTTTACTCTTCACCATCTCCGGCAGCTTCATCCTCCTGTGGCTGGTGTATGTAGTATTTTTCGTCTATTATCAGATCACAGGAATTGGAAATGATTGGAATGATTCTGAATATATCGTTAACAACTTCGGGTATTTGCTGAGAAATCTCAGCTGCTGCACGAACACATTTATTTACGCGGTGACCCAGTCCAAGTTCAGGGAGCAGGTGATGAGCGCGGTGAAATATCCGCTCACCTCAGTGCTTCGGCTCATTGATAAATCCGTGCCATGAGCGCCCCCCAGAGGCGGCCGTCGTCTCTCCGCTGCAGGCTCCGGCTCCTGACATTCACCGCCGGATCTTCCATGCGCAGTCCCGGATAGACATGGTGGGATCGAAGCCGGTTGGGCAAGTTGGACCGAAGGGCCTGTTTCCGGGTTGTTGGGCTGAGGGAAGAGGTTGGAATGGCAGTGACGACCACGCGATAATCCCGGGGACCGGCGAGTTATTGGAGGTGATGAAAACAAAGGGGATGTTTTAAAACTCTTGTTCAGAGTTTGACAAAATGGCCTCGTGTCCCCCCCCTCCCTCCGGCCACTACACCCCCTCTCCTCGTCTCTGAACGCCATGACATTCCCTCCGGCCACTACACCTCAATTCCCGTCTCTGTAACCGTCTAATCTCTGACATTGAGATACCATATAACAATTACAGCACGGAAACAGGCCATCTCGACCCTTCTAGTCCGTGCCGTACATTGAGAGATGCAGTATATTTTCTATTCTTTTAAAATATTTTTATTGGAAGCAATGTACATACATAATAATCATGGTATATAACATAATACATTTCATGTACAACTTCTTTTTTGTATAGAAAAGAAAGAATGAAAAAGAGAAGCTTGAGGATAGTAGTGATGTGTAGGGGGCAATAATTGATGGTTAAGGATTGAGATTTAATTAAATAGACATCGTCCTTAGAAGTGTAGAATGAAAAGCCCCGAAAATAAAAGGGCCTTGAGAAAAGAAAGGAAATAAGAAGAAAATGCAAAAAAAGATAGGATTAAACAGAAAAGAAAGGGATTGTGCCTAATTCATAACGTTACACACCTCTCGCCCTGTTCTGAAACGGTTACTTTCCAGGGTTGTGTTGCACCATATTACACGTAATAAATCAATGAAAGGCGACCATATCTTGAAGAATTCTTCTGGTTTTTCTGCTAGAACAAGTCTCATTTCATCAAGATGTAATATTTCCGACATATTTGTAATCCGCATTTTAAACGTTGCGATAGGTGCGTTTTTCCAGAATTTAAGTATATTTTTTGGCCGTTATCTAACCATAGTTGAGGAAACATCTTTGAAATGACGTTGGCTCAGAACAGGCTTCCATTGCTCCGAAGGTTTATTCTTAAGAGTAATAGTTTGATGCACACTAACACCTTCCCTCTCGGTATACAAAAACAACCCACTGTTCACACGGCCCATCCTGTTACTGTTATTGAATCTATCTTGGTGAGTCTCCCTCTCTCTCATTCCCTCTCTCTCTCTCTAACCCCTCTCTCACGCTTCCTCTCTCCGCTCTCCCTCTCTCTCTCTTCCTCCCCTCTCTCTCACATCCCCCTCTGCTCTGCCCGCCCTCTCTCTCCCATCTTTCTCTATCTCCCCTCTCCCCCCTCTCTCAACCCATCTTTCTCTCCCCGTCTATCTCCCCCTCTCTCTCTCATTCCCCTCTCTCTCGCCCCTCTCTCTCTCATACCCTCTTTACCCCCCCCCCCCACTATTCCCCCTCCCTCTCTCTCTCCCCTGTTTCTCATCCCTCATTCTCCACTCTCTTTCTCTTCACTCTCTCTCTCCCCTATCTCTCTGCTGCACTCTCTCCCACATCTCCCTCTCCACTCAATCTTTCCCAGCCTCTCCCCCCTACCCCCCACTCTCTCTCCCTTTTCTCTAACCCTCTTTCCCCCCCTCTCTCCCTCCCTCGTTCTCACCCTCTCTCTCCGTATCTCCCCCTCTCTCCCTCCACCTCTCCCTCAACGCTCTCCTCTCCCCTCCTCTCTCCCCAACTCTCTCTCTTTCTCCACTCTCTCGCTCACCTCCACCTCTCCCAATCTCCCAATCTCTCCCTCCTGTCTCTGCTCTCTTTCCCTTCTCTCTTCCCCATCTCACCCCAGTCTCTCTTTAAACTGTTAACCTGAAAATTAAACATTCCCCCTCACTCTCCCCCTCTCCACTTTGTTATAATACATTACAATAATAAACTAAACTAGTATCTAAAAGACTTTCCCCCATTTTATAAAATAAATGTACAACAAATTTAACTAATATTTGTAACACCCTCTCTCTCCCTACCCTTCATTGCCCTCTCTCTCCCCCCTCTCCACTTCATAAGAATACTTTTACAATAATACATTAAACGAAATGTTTTCTGCCCAATCTCTCTCCCTTCACCAGTCTATCTACCCCACACTTTTTCCCTCTCCTCTTCCCCTCCCCAACTTTCTCCTCTCTTTTAACTGAATAAACGAATCTTACAATAAATGTACATTAATAAATCAAACTCACCAATCTACCCCACACTTTTTTGATACCATCCCCAACTTTCTCCCCTTTTATAATAAACGAATTACTTACAATTACAACTCATATGTCAAACCTCCTCACCATCCTTCTCCTCCCCTTTCTACACCTCTACCCTCTGTGTTACCTCCTCACTCTCCCTTCCTTCCTTTCTCTCTACCCTCCCACCATCTTTCTCCTTCCTCTCCCCCCCCCCCCCCCCCCCCATTTCTGTCCCGCCTCCACTTTATAAGAACACATTTACAATAATATACTAGACTAAGTTGGACCCGTTGGGTCCCATGTTCATACGGGAGGGCTGGTCCCCCAACGCAATATCCCACCTCTCCACCAATTCCAATATTGGTGGTCAGTGGGGGGCGGCTTTCTGGAGCGCTAGTATGGGTGTTGTGGGCTGAAGGGACTGGTTTCCAGAGTGCTAGTATGGACAATGTGGGCCAAATGGATCCTTGTAATGGCAGCTCAGTCACTCAAGCCTGATGTGCTGGCAGCTCGCTCACGGTTGGTGTGCTGGCAGTTGACTCACGGCTATTCTTTGAAATTCCATTTCAGGTAGGGTATAAGGGTACCAAACTCAAGTGCAGTTTCATGACACTTCAAGCAGGGTGCAAGGCCACCAAATTCAAGTGCAGTTTCATGCTGTTTCAAGATGGGAGCAAGGCCACCAAATTCAAGTGCAGTTTCGCACCACCTCTCTATGCAAGGTGCAAAACCACCAAATTCAAGTGCAGTTTCATGCTACTTCAAGCAGGGTGCTAGGTCACCAAATTCAAGTGCAGTTTCATGCCATCAAGCAGGGTGCAATCCCACCAAATTCAAGTGCAGTTTCGTACCACTTCAAGCAGGGTGCAAGGCCACCAAATTCAAGTGCAATGTCATACCGTTTCAAGCAGGGTGCAAGGCCACACAAATTCAAGTGCAGTTTCATGCCACTTCAAGCAGGTTTGAAGGCCACAAATTCAAGTGCATTTTCATACCACTTCAAGCAGGGTGCACGGCCCCCAAATTCAAGTGCAGTGTCATACCTTTCAAGCAGGGTGCAGCCACCAAATTCAAATCCAGTTTAATACCATTTCATGCAGGGTGCAAGGCCACCAAATTCAAATGCAGTTCCATACCATTTCATGCAGGGTGCAGGGCCACCACATTCAAGTGCAGTTTCATACCACTTCAAGCAGGGTGCACGGCCCCCAAATTCAAGTGCAGTGTCATACCTTTCAAGCAGGGTGCAAGGCCACCAAATTCAAATGCAGTTCCATACCATTTCATGCAGGGTGCAGGGCCACCACATTCAAGTGCAGTTTCATACCATTTCAAGCAGGGTGAATCCACCATAAAACCACCATAACACCACATAAAATACCACAAAACACCACACTCACTATTCAGCAGACATTCAGTGTGTTCAGTTGACTCATAGCTCAGACAGAGTCGTGACGTCTCCCTCCCCCATCTTGCAGTCAAGCCACACCCACACTTCCAGGTTTATAATCCTCTGCACCTGATGAGCGAAGGGGCGCTGAGCAAGATGACCAAACAAAATCACAACCGTAAGTGGTAGCGTTTTACCTAAAATCAATATACAGTGCAAACAGGAAGTTGTCTCTTTAAACCACCAACCATTTCAAGCCAACCACCACCAACCATTTGCTGTGCTTTATGTGAAACCAACCACATTAATTGCACTTAAGGTCAGTAAAGCCACACTCACAGTTTAGTAGACATGTGTTCAGTGTTATTCTCAGCTCAGATTGAGAGACGTGACCCTCTTGCTTCCCCCATCTTGCAGAGACTGACAGGGCTCAACACTTCCGGATTTTATAGACCCTCCGGAAGGGGCGTGGCCTTCAGGAGAGAGAATCTCAACATGTTTTAAACATTAACCATATAAACCATATAACAATTACAGCACGGAAACAGGCCATCTCGACCCTTCTAGTCCGTGCCGAACACATAATCTCCCCTAGTCCCATATACCTGCGCTCAGACCATAACCCTCCATTCCCTTCCCATCCATATAACTATCCAATTTATTTTTAAATGATAAAAACGATAAAAACCTGCCTCCATCACCTTCACTGGAAGCTCATTCCACACAGCCACCACTCTCTGAGTAAAGAAGTTCCCCCTCATGTTACCCCTAAACTTCAGTCCCTTAATTCTCATGTCATGTCCCCTTAATGACTCTTTTATTTTTCATCGAAAACCCTCTTGTCCTGCGCAGCGGACGGGAACTCTGAGCGAGGTGGCCAAAAATGACAGCCGAAAATGACAGCGATTTTTCTAAAATCAATATGTAGAAAAATAGGAAGTGTTCAAGATCAGACCTTTAGTTATATAGATTAAACTAAACTAACATTTGAGACCCGCTATCCCCCATCTCTATATCGCCATATAGCTCTACCCCCTCTCACTCTTTCTCTTTCCTTCTGCTCACTCTTTCTTTCCCCTCTCTCCCCGTCTCGACTTCTTCTTTCCCTCTCTATATTTCTCTCCACTATGTCTCCCCTCCTGACCATTCTCTCTCTCTCTCTCCGCCTCTATTTCGTTCCCCATTTTCTCTCGCCCCCCTCTCTCTGATCTTAAACACCGCCAGCAATCCAGTGTAGATGTTGACCATGAAGGGGATTCTGGATATGGGAGAGGATTTGGGATTGTTTGTGGATTCGGGGAGTAAACGGTGTATTGATTGTGGATGAACAGCACAGGGCACTAATTATGCATGATTAGCCATGATCAAATTAAATGCCGGTGTTGGCTCAAAGGGCCAGATGACCTACTCCTGAGCCTGTTGCCTTTACGCTATTGTCTATTGTCTACTGAAATGGCCACTTTCCCTCCCTCCGCTGGAAACAGGAGGCAAAAGCCGGTCATCTTAAAACAGGGTCGAAACTCTCGTCCTCCTCTCCCTGATTAACATTTTCCTTTTTTACTTCAGAGATACCGCGTGGAAACAGGCCCTTCAGCTATCCGAGTCCGCGTCAACCAGCCATACACTCCCCTCCCTCTATCTTACCCCTCTCGCTCACTCCCCCTCTCTATCTCCCCCCAACTCTCTATCCCCTTGTCTCTTCCCTCTTTTACTGTACGTCTCTCTGTACCCCTCTCTCTCCCACCACTCTCCTTGTCTCTCTCCCCTCTCTCTCCCCTTTCACTATCTCTTTCCCTCTTTCTCTCTCCCATCTCTCTCCCTTTAGATCATCCCCTCTCTCTCTCACTCTATCTCCACTCTCTCTCTCCCCACTCTCTTTCTCCCCAGACAGGAGGCAAAAGTCTGTCATCTTGAAACAGGCACCAAACTCCCACCCTCCTCTTCATGCTTCACCTTTTCCCATTTTACTTCAGAAATACAGCGCAAAAACTGGCCCTTCGGCCCAACGAGTGGAAGTACCGACCAGCAGTCGACCGTTGACACACTAGTTGACTTTAGTGATACAGCGCAGAAACTAAACTTGTATTTAATACACTCTTTTAAACCAGTACTAGACTAAGTTGGACCCGTTAGATCCCAGGGCTAGATGGGCATTGTAGGCCGAATGGAGTCTTGGTCTGGCGGCTCAGTCACTCAACCCTGGTGTGCTGGCAGCTCACTCACTCACGGATGGTGGGCTGGCAGTTGACTCACGGCTATTTCTTGACATTCCATTTCAAGCAGGGTGCAAGGCCACCAAATTCAAAATGCAGGTTCATACCATTTCAAGCATAATTGGCATAATTAATTCAGAACCAAGGGTTCTGAACTTAAAGAAAGGTAACTTTGAGGGTATGAGACGTGAATTGGCTAAGATAGACTGGCAATTGATTCTTAAAGGGTTGACGGTGGATATGCAATGGAAGGCATTTAAAGACTGCATGGATGAACTACAACAATTGTTCATCCCAGTTTGGCAAAAGAATAAATCAGGGAAGGTAGTGCATCCGTGGATAACAAGGGAAATCCGGGATAGTATCAAAGCAAAAGATGAAGCATACAAATTAGCCAGAAAAAGCAGCCTACCGTAAGACTGGGAGAAAGTCCGAATCCAGCAGAGGAGGACAAAGGGCTTAATTAGGAAAGGGAAAAAAGATTATGAAAGAAAACTGGCAGGGAACATAAAAACTGACTGCAAAGCTTTTTATAGATATGTGAAGAGAAAAAGATTAGTTAAAACAAATGAAGGTTCCTTGCAGTCAGAAACAGGTGAATTGGTCATGGGGAACAAGGACATGGCAGACCAATTGAATAAACTACCTTGGTTCTGTCTTCACTAAGGAAGACATAAATAATCTGCCGGAAATAGCAGGGGAACGCGGGTCAAATGAGATGGAGGAACTGAGTGAAATGCAGGTTTGCCGGGAAACAGTGTTAGGTAAATTGAATGGATTAAAGGCCGATAAATCCCCAGGGCCAGATAGGCTGCATCCCAGAGTACTTAAGGAAGTAGCCCCAGAAATAGTGGATGCATTAGTGATAATTTTTCAAAACTCATTAGATTCTGGAGAAGTTCCTGAGGATTGAAAGGTAGCCATTGTAAGCACAATGTTTAAATATGAAGGGAGAGAGAAAGCGGGGAATTACAGGCCAGTTAGTCTGACATCGGTAGTGTGGAAACTGCTAGTCAGTTATTAAGGATGGGATAGCAGCACATTTGGAAAGTGGTGAAATCATTGGACAAAGTCAGCATGGATTTATGAAAGGTAAATCATGTCTGACGAATCTTACAGAATTTTTCGAGGATGTAACTAATAGAGTGGATAAGGGAGAACCAGTGGATGTTGTGTATCTGCACTTTCAGAAGGCTTTCGACAAGGTCCCACATAAGAGATTAGATTGGATAGATACTGCCTGTGCCACGCGACAGTGAGAGTAGGTATGGAGCGAGGTGGAGGATAAATGCGTGGCTGAAAGACTGGTGCAGAAGGCAGGGATTCAATTTTCTGGATCATTGGGACTTCTTTTGGGGAAGGTGGGACCTGTACAGAAAGGATGGGTTGCACTTGAACCCGAGGGGGACCAATATCCTAGCGGGGAAATTTGCAAAGGCTACTGGAGAGACTTTAAACTAGAATGGTTGGGGCGAGGGACTCAAATAGCGAAAGTTAGTAGACAGAATTGGAGGCAGGAAGCAGAAAAGGGAAGCACTCGGACACAAGAGGAGAAAGAAAAAAAAGGAAATAAACAGAGAATAAGATGTGCATATCTTAAATGTGCATATGTTAATGCTAGGAGCTTTGTAAAAACGGTGGATGAGCTTAGAGTCTGGATAGACACCTGGAATTAGGATGTTGTGGCGATCAGTGAAACGTGGTTGCAGGAGGGCTGTGATTGGAGGGGCAAGAGGTGGAGGTGTTGCATTGCTAGTCAGGGAAGATATTACAGCAGTGCTTTGGCAGGATAGATTGGAGGGCTCATCTAGGGAGGCTATTTGGGTGGGATTGAGAAGTGGGAAAGGTGTAGCAACACTTATAGGGGTGTATTATAGACCGCCAAACGGGGAACGAGAATTGGAAGAGCAAATATGTAAGGAGATAGCAGATATTAGTAGTAAGCACAAGGTAGTGATTGTGGGAGATTTCAACTTTCCACACATAGACTGGGAAACACATTCTGTAAATGGGCTGGATGGGTTGGAGTTTGTAAAATGTGTGCAGGATTGTTTTTTGCAGCAATACATAGAGGTACCTACTAGAGGAGGGGCAGTGCTGGACCTCCTGTTAGGAAATGAGACAGGACAGGTGGCGGAGGTATGCGTTCGGGAGCACTTCGGGTCCAGTGATCACAATACCATAAGTTTCAATATAATTATGGAGAGGGTCAGAACTGGACCTAGGGTTGAGATTTTTGATTGGAGAAAGGCTAACTTTGATGAGATGCGAGATGATTTAAAAGGAGTGAACTGGGTCATTTTGTTTTATGGGAAAGATGTAGAAGAGAAATGGAGGACATTTAAAAGGGAAATTTTAAGAGTACAGAATCTTTATGTTCCTGTTCGGTTGAAAGGAAACAGTAAAAATTGGAAAGAGCCCTGGTGTTCAAGGGAAATTGGACATCTTGTTCGGAAAAAGAGGGAGATCTACAATACTTATAGGCAGCATGAAGTAAATGAGGTGCTTGAGGAGTATAAGGAATGTAAAAAGAATCTTAAGAAAGAAATTAGACAAGCTAAAAGAAGATATGAGGTTGCTTTGGCAAGTAAGGTGAAAGTAAATCCAAAGGGTTTCTACAGCTATATTAATAGCAAAAGGATAACGAGGGATAAAATTGGTCCATTGGAGAGACAGAGTGGACAGCTATCTGCAGAGCCAAAAGAGATGGGGGAGATATTGAACTTTTTTTTTTCTTCGGTATTAACCAAGGAGAAGGATATTGAATTATACGAGGTAAGGGAAACTATTAGAGTAGCTATGAGGTTCAAAGTAAAAGAAGTGCTGACACTTTTGAAAAATATAAAAGTTGATAATCTCCAGGTCTGAAGGAGTGGTAAATTGGATTAGTAAGTATGAAGATGATACCAAGATAGGGGGTGTTGTGGATAATGAAGAGGATTTCCAAAGTCTACAGAGTGATTTCGGCCATTTGGAAAAATGGGCTGAAAGATGGCAGATGGAGTTTAATGCTGATAAATGTGAGGTGCTACACCTTGGCAGGACAAATCAAAATAGGACGTACATGGTAAATGGTAGGGAATTGAAGAATACAGTTGAACAGAGGGATCTGGGTATAACCGTGCATAGTTCCTTGAAGGTGGAATCTCATATAGATAGGGTGGTAAAGAAAGCTTTTGGTATGCTAGCCTTTATAAATCAGAGCATTGAGTATAGAAGCTGGGATGTAATGTTAAAATTGTACAAGGCATTGGTGAGATCAAATCTGCAGTATGGTGTACAATTTTGGTCGCCCAATTATAGGAAGGATGTCAACAAAATAGAGAGAGTACAGAGGAGATTTACTAGAATGTTGCCTGGGTTTCAACAACTAAGTTACAGAGATAGGTTGAATAAGTTAGGTCTTTATTCTCTGGAGCCCAGAAGGTTAAGGGGGGACTTGATAGAGGTATTTAAAATCTTTATGAGAGGGATAGACAGAGTTGATGTGGACAAGCTTTTCCCTTTGAGAATAGGGACGATTCAAACACGAGGACATGACTTCAGAATTAAGGGACAGATGTTTAGGGGTAATATGAGGGGGAACTTCTTTACTCAGAGAGTGGTAGCGGTGCGGAATGAGCTTCCAGTGGAAGTGGTGGAGGCAGGTTCATTGGTATCATTTAAAAATAAATTGGATAGGCATATGGATGAGAAGGGAATGGAGGGTTATGGTATGCGTGCAGGCAGGTGGGACTAAGGGGAAAAATGTTGTTCGGCACGGACTTGTAGGGCCGAGATGGCCTGTTTCCGTGCTGTGATTGTTATATGGGTATATGGTTATTACAAACTTAAAGCACACGGCATTGGGGGTCAGTATTGATGTGGATCGGGAACTGGTTGGCAAACAGGAAGTAAAGTGTAGGAGTAAACGTGTCCATTTCAAAATGGCAGGCAGTGACTATTGGAGTACCGCAAGGCTCAGTGCTGGGACCCCAGCTATTTACAATATATGTAAATGATTTGGACGAGGGAATTGAATGCAACATCTCCAAGTTTGCGGATGACACGAAGCTGGGGGACAGTGTTAGCTGTGAGGAGGAAGCTAGGAGGCTGCAAGGTGACTTGGATAGGCTGGGTGAGTGGGCAAATGCATGGAGATGCAGTATAATGTGGATAATTGTGAGGTTATCCACTTTTGTGGAAAACAAGTAAGTAGACTATTATCTGAATGGTGGCCGATTAGGAAAAGGGGAGATGCAACGAGACCTGGGTGTCATGGTACACCAGTCATTGAAAGTAGGCATGCAGGTGCAGCAGGCAGTGAAGAAAGCGAATGGTATGTTAGCATTCATAGCAAAAGGATTTGAGTATAGGAGCAGGGAGTTTCTACTGCAGATGTACAGGGTCTTGGTGAGACCACACCAGGAGTATTGCGTACAGTTTTGGTCTCCTAATCTGGGGAATGACATTCTTGCCATAGGTGGAGTACAGAGAAGGTTCACCAGTGATTCCTGGGATATCAGGACTTTCATATGAAGAATGACTGGATAGACCCGCTTGTACACGCTAAAATTTAGAAGTTTGAGAGTTATAGAAACTTACAACATTCTTAAGGGGTTGGGCAGGCTGGATGCAGGAAGATTGTTCCCGATGTTAGGCAAGCCCAGAACAAGGGGTCACAGTTTAGGAGAAGGGGAAAATCTTTTAGGACCGAGATGAGTAACACTTTGACATCTCCCTTCATCTTTCCTCGGCTAAGAGCCACATATAGTTGTCCTTGCTGAAATACCGGTTTGTCGTTTCTCATTAATATAATTGGAGATCCTTTTTTCAACTCCAATTTGTGTGGTGGTAATCCAGAGAGCTCGAGTGAATCGAGGAATCTTGATGGGAAGTGAGTATCGTGAGTTACCTCAGTGACAGCATTGAAAGAAAAGTAATCCTTAACGATTCCAGGGAAGCGTCTGGTGCATGTAGAATTGATGCTTCTCATGGTATTGTTGTGAGGAACCAAGATACAATTGGTGGAGAATAAATCAGCAAATGTGGGATAGATGAAATCAATACAATCTCTAGTGTTTCTGCTGATAGAAGCAGGTCTTGTGGGATTTCAATTTCATTGTCTTCATTCGTTAAAATTTGTCTTCTCCAACTTTCATCAAAAATTGAGAATAGTCGCCTTCTCCCTCTGTCAATAGCATATGTGTGTGCGAGTCAGACT
This sequence comes from Leucoraja erinaceus, assembly GCF_028641065.1. Lineage (NCBI taxonomy): Eukaryota > Metazoa > Chordata > Chondrichthyes > Rajiformes > Rajidae > Leucoraja > Leucoraja erinaceus. The sequence goes on from NW_026575661.1 coordinate 12,414, forward strand.
TGGTGAAAAGTCTCCACAAGTAGGATTTCATGATGCGGGCATTTTCAACATCAGCATCATTTCCCCTTTTCACCAAACCACACCGCAGCACAAACTTGTGCCCGCGGAAATCTCCGCTCCCATCCATCCCAACCACTGCGCAAATGTCTAATGTGTAGGAAGTCTGAAGAAGGGTCTTCTATCCAGAGGTCCGCTGACCGAGGTGTCGGCCGAGGCCCGTGGACGGGAGCGGCGGTCCAGGCCTGCAACCAGCGCGGAGGGGAGGCGCCGGCCCCAGCTCGACTCTGCCTGTCCCGCCGGCGAGACGAGTTGGTGCTTCCATTCCGTGCCGTCTCCGGGCCCGGGCCGCCGCTGCAACTGGCCGGCGGGCCAGGCAGAGCCGAGCTGGAGCCGGCACCCCCTCCCCCCTTCCCCCACCTCCCGCCGCCCCGTGCAGGACACTCGGGAGGGGACGGGGACGAGACACGTAGGGTTCAACGGCGGCATGGAGGTGGGGGAAATTGGGGGAAACCTTTTTTTTAGTCACTTACCTCGACGGAGATGCGAATCTTCTCCTTTGCCGAGGATCGCCCGTGAGGAGCTCCCAGGACGTGTGCTAAAGGAATGTGCTGAAGAGTTAGCAGATGTGCTAACAGACATCTTTAACATCTCCTTTAGTCAGGCCATTGTCCCCACATGCCTCAAAACTTCCACGATAATCCCCATAGCGAAGAAACCAGTGGTTGCCTGCCTAAATGACTACCGCTCTGTCGCCCTGACCCCAATAATAATGAAGTGTTTTGAACGCCTGGTGAAACCCCACATTACTGCCAGCCTCCCCTCATCGTTAGACCCCCTACAATTTGCGTATCGCCCCAACCGCTCTACAGAGGATGCCATCTCTACCACGCTGCACACAGTAATCGCGCATCTGGAACACAAGAACACATACGCCAGAATCCTGTACATTGACTTCAGCTCAGCGTTTAATACCATCATCCCACAGAGACTTGTGCAGAAACTAACCCTGCTGGGCCTCAACACCACCCTGTGTCACTGGATCTTGGACTTTCTGACAGAGAGACCGCAGTCAGTCCGTGTTGGCAAGAACACTTCAGGCTCGATCACGCTGAGCACCGGCTCCCCTCAAGGCTGTGTGCTCAGCCCGCTGTTGTTCACACTTTTCACACATGACTGTGCTGCCAGATTCAGGGACAATAAGATCATAAAATTCGCGGATGACACTACAGTGGTGGGACTCATCAGTGGAGATGACGAATCAATGTACAGGGAGGAAGTAGAACAACTGGTGGACTGGTGCGGCAAAAATAATCTAGAATTGAATGTCGACAAAACTTTGTCGACTTCAGGAGGGCGCAGCCAAAGCATACACCCCTCAACATCAGTGGCACGGCAGTGGAGAGTGTGGAGAGCATTAAGTTCCTCCGTGTGCAAATTACGGACAGCCTCACCTGGTCCAGGAACACCACTGGGACTGTCAAACGGGCCCATCAGCGACTGCACTTCCTGAGGAAACTAAAACAGGCCTCACTCCCCACCAACACCCTCAGGACTTTCTACAGGGGCACGGTGGAGTCTGTACTCACGTACTGCATAAATACGTGGTACTCCACCTGCAACTGCTCGGACAGGAAGGCTCTGCAGAGGGTAGTGAGGGGAGCAGAGAGGATCATTGGCGTCCCCCTACCCTCGGTACAAGAACTGTTCCAGAGCCGCTGTCTGAAAAAAGCTCAGAGAATTGCTAAGGACAAACTGCACCCCCTCCACATACACCTGGATCTCCTGCCATCAGGCAAGAGATATCGAAGCATCAAAGCCCGGACTACAAGACTGTTAAACAGCTTCCTACCACAGGCTGTGAGGCTGCTAAACAGTCACTCTGTACTCACAGTCACTTGATTCTGCGGCTGGCACGGATACTTTAATAACTGGCACTGGCCACTCAAATCAGCTGCCCCGGACATTTTTATGATTGGTTTATTGTATTTTAACATTGTGTTTTACCTGCTTTTAACTATTTATACTGTTCCATCAGGGACTGGATTGTTTTTAGTGTTATTATGTGTGAAATGTTTTAAATTTCATGTGCGATGCTCCGCTATTCACTGGGAAACGTCTTTTCATTTTGCACTGTACAACTGTTGCTTGCAAGATGACAATAAAGGTTGATTGATTGATTGATTGATTGATTGATTGATTGATTGATTGATTGATTGATTGATTGATTGATTGATTGATTGATTGATTGATTGCTTGATTGGATTGGTTTAAGGATAAGGGGGAAGTCTTTTCGTACCGAGATGAGAAAAACATTTTTCACACAGAGAGGGATGAATCTGTGGAATTATCTGCCACAGAAGGTAGTTGAGGCCAGTTCATTGGCTATATTTAAGAGGGAGTTAGATGTGGCCCTTGTGGCTAAGGGGATCAGGGGTTATGGAGAGAAGGCAGGTACGGGATACTGAGTTGGATGATCAGCCATGATCATATTGAATTGCGGTGCAGGCTCAAAGAGCCGAATGGCCTACTCCTACACCTATTTTCTATGTTTCTATGTTTGTACGATCCCATGATAGAGATTCATGGACAAGTGAGGAATATCTTACTGCACTATGTGTGCACACACCCTCCAGTTATAGAGCTAAAGATATATAGTCAAACAGCGTCTTCGGCCCAAGCCTGCCCACATCGGTCAACATGTCTCATCCCCATATTCCTATAAATGGCCTGTCCATGCAACTGTCTAAATGTTCCTACGAGTTTGCGATAGTACTTTTTAGTTCGTAACTTTATATAGTTACAAGGAGAGATAGCTGAATAGACGTTAATTTGAGGAAGGACATTCTTGCTATTGATGGAGTTCAGCGTAGGTTTACAAGGTTAATTCCTGGGATGGCGGGACTGTCATATGCTGGGAAAATTGAGCGGCTGGGCTTGTACATTCTGGAATTTGGAAGGATGAGAGGGTATCTCATTGAAACATATAAGATTGTTAAGGGCTTGGACACGCTAGAGGCAGGAAACATGTTCCAGATGTCGGGGGAGTCCAGAAAAAGGGGCCACAGTTTAAGAATAATGAGGAAGCCATTTAGAATGGAGACGAGTAAACACGTTTTCTCACAGAGAGTGGCGAGTCTATTGAATGTTCTGCCTCAGAGGAGGCCGGTTCTCTGGATGCTTTCAAGAGAGAGCTAGATTGGGCTCTTAAAGATAGCGGAGTCATGGGATATGCGGAGAAGGCAGGAACGGTGTCCTGATTGGGGATGATCAGCCATGATCACATTGAATGGCGGTGCTGGCTCGAAGGGCTGAATGGCCTACTCCTGCATCTATTGTCGATTGTCTATTGTGTATTGATTGAAAATTGGCTTCATGGAATGAAGCAGAGAGTGATGGTGGAAGAAGGGTTGCTTCTCAGACTGGATGCCTGTGACTAGTGGTGTGCCTGTGTTCAGTGCTGGGCCCCTTACTGTTTGTCATCTACGTCAATGATTTGGACGAGAACATAAAGGGCAAGATGAACAAGTTTGCAGATGATATTAAAGTAGGTGGTTTAGCAGATAGTGAAGATGGTTGTGTTTAATTGAAGAACGATTTTGATCGATTAGCCAAGTTTGCTGAGGAATAGTTGATGGAATTTAATGCAGCGAATTATGAGGTAATGCATTTTGGGAAGTCTAACATCGGGAGGACCTACGTAGTGAATGGTAGGCCTCTGGGTAGTGTTGTAGACCAGAAGGATCTCGGAGTTCAGGTGAAGGTGGAGTCACAGTTATGCCCCTGTCCCACTTAGGAAACCTAAACGGAAACGTCTGGAGACTTTGCGCCCCACCCAAGGTTTCCGTGCGGTTCCCGGAGGTAGCAGGTGTTTGCCGGAGGTTGCAGGTTGTGGAAACAGGTAGGAAGACGGACAAAAACTTCCGGGAACCGCACGGAAACCTTGTGTGGGGCGCAAAGTATCCAGAGGTTTCCGTTCAGGTTTCCCAAGTGGGACAGGGGCATTGCTGTAGATCGGGAGGTCAAAAAGGCTTTTGGCACATTGGCCTTTGTCTAGCATAGTATTGAACATAGAGGTTGGAAGGTCATGTTGTAGTTGTATAAGACTTTAGTGAGGCAGCATTTTGAGTATTGTGTTCAGTTCTGGGTACTATGATATTGTAAAGATTTTGCCCAACTGCAAACTCTACAGGTAACTTTTAAAAGGATGTAGCCAGGGTCTGGTCTATGGGGAGTCGTTGAATTGCCGGGGAACCTGTTCCTTGAAGCACAGGAGGAAGAAGTGTGATCTTATATGTTGCCTGGGTTTCAACAACTAAGTTACAGAGATAGGTTGAATAAGTTAGGTCTTTATTCTCTGGAGCGCAGAAGGTTAAGGGGGGACTTGATAGAGGTCTTTAAAACGATGAGAGGGATAGACAGAGTTGACGTGGATAAGCTTTTCCCTTTGAGAATAGGGAAGATTCAAACAAGAGGACATGACTTCAGAATTAAGGGACAGAAGTTTAGGGGTAATATGAGGGGGAACTTCTTTACTCAGAGAGTGGTAGCGGTGTGGAATGAGCTTCCAGTGGAAGTGGTGGAGGCAGGTTCATTGGTATCATTTAAAAATAAAATTGGATAGGCATATGGATGAGAAGGGAATGGAGGGTTATGGTATGAGTGCAGGCAGGTGGGACTAAGGGGAAAAAAACGTTGTTCGGCACGGACTTGTAGGGCCGAGATGGCCTGTTTCCGTGCTGTAATTGTTATATGGTTATATGGTTACAGAGGTATATAAGATCACGAGAGGTATATATCGGGTAGAAGCACAGAACCTCTTGCGCTGATTGGAGAATCGAGGTGGCGAGGGCATAGGTTTAAGGTGAAGGGGAAAAGATTTAATTGAAATCTGAGGTATACCTTTTTCACACAAAGGGTGCTGGATGTGTGGACCATGATGCCAGAGGAGGTAGTTGCGACAGGGACTTTCCCACCATTTATGACATAGCTAGATAGGTATGTGAATAGGGCAGGTTTGGATGGATATGGACAAAATGCAGACCAGTGAATCTAGTGCAGATGGGGCATGTTGACCGGTGTGGGCAAGTTGGGCCGAAGGGCATGTTTACACACCGCATCATTCTATGACATTATGAGTACCGGTCTGAACTACCTCCTCGGGCAGCTCCTTCCATACACCCCACTCTCTGTGTGAAAAAATAACCCTCAGGTTCCTATTAACTATCAATGACACAACATTTTGAGATTTAAAAAATCAAGACTGCAATTTATCCCATCAGATAAAGCATAAAACGAAGTTTAATTTGACACCTAATTCACTTTCATATCTTCAGAATTAAAACAGTTATGGCCATTTTCATACTGAAATTAGCATATTGTTCCCTATTGCTTTTCCATTGACTTAAAAGCTGTGATCGAGGACTGTCAAAAGCCCATAACTTTCTTAAAAATTAAGCGAACTGAATGAAAATTTCAGTTATTATAGATTGAAGCATTATAAACTTCCGAAAATGGAAGTCGGAACGATTTTTCTGCAGCAGATGAACAGCCTGAGAAGGTTCGACTCCGACAGGCAGGAGAAAACGGCATATTAATCCCCCCCACCCCCCTCAAAGACGCCAAAGTCGCGCACACGGCCAGTGGCAGAACTGCAGCGCCGCTGTATTGTAACATTGCTATATTAACCACCCCCACCCCTCATCTTAAACCTATGTCCCCTGTTTCTTGATTCCCCTACTCTTTGCGTCTACCAGATCTATTCTCATTATTTTGTTCTAAAAGATCATCCCTCAACCTCCTGTGCACCAAGAAATAATGTACTAGCCTCCTGAACCTCTCCCTGTAGATCAGCACCATCGGGTCCCGGCGACGTCCTACTAAATCTCCACCACACCCTTCCCAGAGTGACACAATATTTCAAATATAATGGTGCCTGCAACTGATCACAATGCTCTAAACATGGCCTCCACAACGTCATAAACAACGCCAACATGACCTCCCAACTTCTACACTCAATGGAGGTCAATGTGCCAAAAGACATTTTGACCACTCTATCGGCCTGTGATGTTACTTTCAACGCAATATGCACCTGTGGTCCAAGATCCCACTGCCTTACAGTTAATTCATATTTTTGCCTCGGTTTCAGCCCATGGGTACCGCCACCTCTGAGCTCACAGGTGGTTTCACTTCCATCCTGCCTCCAATTCCGAATACACTTGCACTACAGCTGAACGTCCTAATAAAATGAAATAAAGACTTAATTGTTCCTCCAAGTGCAACGCTCTCCTCGGTTGTACTTGAAATGTCTGCAGATCTCCTTTGTGCAGTTTTGGTAACCATTTTGTCGAAATTATGTCTTATTGCCAGACGCAGCGCGGAACAGATTCACCAGGATGTTATCTGGAATGGAAAGCATTAGTTTCAAGACAGATTCGGCCGGGTTGGATTGGTCTCTTTGGAGAAAGAATGTAGAGGGGGGACCTTACTGAAGCATGTACAATGATATCGGCTACAGCAGCGTTGAGTAGATGACACAGTTATTTTCCAATTTTGAAGGGCAGCTATTCCACATCAAATGTGGAGCAAACTTTACAAAAGAGGTTGAGAGGACACACAGCAGCAGGGCAAATATACAGCATTTGGACAGCCGTCTGTCTCCGATAGGAAACATAGAAACATAGAAAATAGGTGCATGAGTCGGCCATTCGACCCCCTGGAAGCCAGAACCGACATTCAATATTATTATGGATGATCAACCAGCATCAGTACCTCGTTTCTGTTTTATCCCCATACACGTTTGATTCTGTTCATAGAAACATAGATACATAGAAAATAGGTGCAGGAGGAAGCCATTAGGCCCTTCGAGCCAGCACCGCCATTCATTGTGATCATGGCTGATCGTCCCCTATCAATAACCCGTGCCTGCTTTCTCCCATATCCCTTGACTCCACCAGCCCCTAGAGCTCTATCTAACTCTCTCTTAAATCCATCCAGTGACTTGGCCTCCACTGCCCTCTGTGGCAGGGAATTCCATAAATTCACAACTCTCTGGGTGAAAACGTTTTTCTCACCTCAGTCTTAAATGACCTCCCCTTTATTCTAAGACTTGACCCCTGGTTCTGGACTCGTCCAACATTGGGAACATTTGTATATGTATATGTTTGTATAAGACCCCCCGCCCCCTCCCCTCATCCTTCTAACCTCCAGTGATTACATTTTTCTGCATCTCGCCTGTGCAATCCTTTATACAGTGTTATATGTTTCGAACAGATACCCTGTCATCCTTCCAAATTCCAATGGATATTACCCCAGTCAATCCATTATTTCATCATATATCAGGGATATGGAAATGAATGGAAAAAATGCAAGTGAATGAGATTAATGTAGATAGGCGATAGATCTCGATCTGCATGTATGAGTCGGGCCGAAGGGCCTGTTTCCATGCTGTTTCCATAATCATTCGACGCACCACTGGAATCACCGGTTCGGTAATCTCAAATGTGCTCTGTCATCGGCCTCCCCAGTTGTAGCCACATAGCGGACACATAACTGACGGCACAACAGTGGCGATATTATTTAAGAGGGAACTGCAGATGCTGGAGAATCGAAGGTTACACAAAAAAGCTGGAGAAACTCAGCGGGTGCAGCAGCATCTATGGAGCGAAGGAAATAGGCAACGTTTCGGGCCGAAACCCTTCTTCAGACTGATCGGGGGCGGGGACAAGAAAGGGAAAAGGAGGAGGAGCCCGAAGGCTGGGGGATGGGAGGAGACAGCAGGGGGGCTGAGGAAGGGGAGGAGACAGCAAGGACTAACAAAATTGGGAGAATTCGATGTTCATGGCCCCGGGATGCAGACTCCCCAAACGGAATATGAGGTGCTGTTCCTCCAATTTCCGGTGCTGCTCGCTGTGGCCATGGAGGAGACCCAGGGCAGAGAGGTCGGAGACGGAGTGGGAGGGGGAGTTGAAGTGCTGAGCCACCGGGAGGTCAGCTTGGTTATTGCGGACCGAGCGGGGGTGTTCGGCGAAACGATCGCCCAACCTCCGCTTGGTCTCACCGATATAGATCTGCTGACATCTAGAGCAGCGGATGCAATAGATGAGGTTGGAAGAGATGCAGGTAAACCTCTGTCGCACCTGGAACGATTGCTTGGGTCCTTGAACGGAGTCGAGGGGGGAGGTAAAGGGACAAGTGTTGCATCTCTTGCGGTTCTTCCTCGACCAGAGAAGCAACCTATACCGAGCCAATGACACTCTCCTCCGCCTAGCGGAGCTGGTCCTTACCCTCAATAACTTCACGTTCGACTCCTCCCATTTCCTACAAATACAAGGCGTAGCTATGGGCACACGCATTGGCCCCAGCTATGCCTGCCTATTTGTAGGTTACGTCGAGCAATCCTTGTTCAATACATACCAGGGCCCTATCCCCGACCTCTACCTCCGCTACATCGACGACTGCTTTGGTGCCACCTCCTGCACCCGCACACAACTGACTGACTTCATACACTTCACCACTAACTTCCATCCGGCACTCAAATACACCTGGACCATTTCCGACACTTCCCTACCATTCCTTGACCTCACTATCTCCATTGCAGGTGATAGACTTCTGACCGACATACACTATAAACCCACTGACTCCCATGGATATCTGGACTACACTTCTTCCCACCCTGCTTCCTGTAAGGACTCCATCCCCTACTCCCAATTCCTCCGTCTACGCCGCATCTGCTCCACGGATGAGGCGTTCCACACCAGGACATCTGAAATGTCCTCACTATTCAGGGAACGTGGGTTCCCCTCCTCCACCATAAATGAGGCTCGCACCAGGGTCTCTTCCATACCCCGCAACACTGCTCTCTCTCCCCATCCCCGCACTCGCAACAAGGGCCGAGTCCCCCTAGTCCTCACCTTTCACCCCACCAGCCGTCACATACAAAAAGTAATCCTCCGTCAGTTTCGCCACCTCCAACGTGACCGCACCACTCGCCACATCTTCCCATCTCCCCCCATATCTGCCTTCCGCAAAGACCGCTCCCTCCATAACTCCCTTGTCAATTCTTCCCTTCCCTCTCGTACCACCCCCTCCCCGGGCACTTTCCCTTGCAACCGCACTTGCACCACTTGCCCCTTTACCTCCCCCCTCGACTCTGTTCAAGGACCCAAGCAATCGTTCCAGGTGCGACAGAGGTTTACCTGCATCTCTTCCAACCTCATCTATTGCGTCCGCTGCTCTAGATGTCAGCAGATCTATATCGGTGAGACCAAGCGGAGGTTGGGCGATCGTTTCGCCGAACACCTCCGCTCAGTCCGCAATAACCAAGCTGACCTCCCGGTGGCTCAGCACTTCAACTCCCCCTCCCACTCCGTCTCCGACCTCTCTGTCCTGGGTCTCCTCCATGGCCACAGCGAGCAGCACCGGAAATTGGAGGAACAGCACCTCATATTCCGTTTGGGGAGTCTGCATCCCGGGGGCATGAACATCGAATTCTCCCAATTTTGTTAGTCCTTGCTGTCTCCTCCCCGTCCTCAGCCCCCCTGCTGTCTCCTCCCATCCCCCAGCCTTCGGGCTCCTCCTCCTTTTCCCTTTCTTGTCCCCGCCCCCGATCAGTCTGAAGAAGGGTTTCGGCCCGAAACGTTGCCTATTTCCTTCGCTCCATAGATGCTGCTGCACCCGCTGAGTTTCTCCAGCTTTTTTGTGTGGCGATATTGTATTGGGTAGTGGTGTCACTAACAATGGAGGCGCGTCGTTCATCTCCCTCGCAAGTGTCCAACAAGTGATTCACTGTCCTCAAACTAAACTACAGCCTGGAAATCAGAGGAATTAAACATCAATAGGAGTCTAATTTTCTCAAAGGTGCAGATTAAACGACAAAATAAGATAACTGCCTTTCAAATAGGTTGTTCATTTTAAAATATCCCTGATCATTGAAGTGTTTCTTTCAGTCTCTATGTGTACCCAGATATACACATCAGAAAGGGAGAAATGCTCACTTAGATTAATTGATAAATAGGCACAGAAATACATAGAAACATAGAAAATATTTGCAGGAGGAGGCCATTCGGCCCTTCGAGCCAGCACCGCCATTCATTGTGATCATGGCTGATCGTCCCCAATCAATAACCCGTGCCTGCATTCTCCCCATATCCCTTGACTCCACTAGCCCCCTAGAGCTCTATCTAACTCTCTCTTAAATCCATCCAGTGAGTCGGCCTCCACTGCCCTCTGTGGCAGGGAAATCCACAAATTCGCAACTCTCAGGATGAAAAGGTTTTTTCTCACCTCAGCCTTAATTGCCACCTCCACCTTTATTCTAAGACTGCTGCCCCTGGTTATACAATACAATACAATACAATACAATACCCTTTATTGTCATTTGAGCCTCAGTGAGGCTCAAACGAAATTCTGTTTCCACAGCCATACAAACAAAGACCATTCCTGGACATACACACAATGTAATCCACACAAACATCGTAACACAGTAGTCCGCAGCTCCGCAGTCTCCCGAGCCCCCAGGTCGTTCAGGTTGGAGGCCGCTCCACGGTGCTAGGCCCCAACGACAACGGAGACCCGACAGGGAAAAGGTCGGGGCTCCCGGACAGGGAACAGATTTTAAACGGTTTCCCCCTCACCCCCGCCCCCCACATATAAACATTTAAAACCACTATTAAAAAACAACTACATTTAACTAGACTATATTTAACTAGTTGCACTTTAGGTGGTCAAATATAATTGCAATATATACAATTAATGGCATGACACTTAATATCATTGATGATAAAGAGATCTTGGGATCCAGGCTCGTAGTTCCATAAATGTGATAAAATAGAAGCAGAGGGTTTTGTGACCAGTAGTGATTCACGGAGAACTGTGCTGGGACCTCTGCTGTCTGTTGTGCATATGAATATCTTGTACGTCGATATACACGGGTTGCTTTGTAAATTTGCAGATGACTCCAAGATTGCTGGGGTTGTGGAGTGTGAGGGGGCTGCATGAGTGTACAGTGGAATACAGATGAAGTAGAATGGTGAGGATGGTGTGTGGGGGGGGGGTTACCTGCGTACAGCTTTGGTCCCCTAATCCGAGGAAATACATTCTTGTCATAGAGGGGGTACAGAGAAGGTTCACCGCACTGATTCCTGGGATGTTAGGACATTCATAAGAAGAAAGATTGGTTAGACTCGGCTTGTACTCCCTAGAATTTAGAAGATTGAGGGGGGATCTTATAGAAACGTACACAATTCTTAAGAGGTTGGACAGGCTACATGCAGGAAGATTGGTCCCGATGTTGGGGAAGTCCAGAACAAGGGGTCACACAGTTTAAGGATAAGAGGGAAGTATTTTAGGACCGAGATGAGAAAAACTTTTTTCACACAGAGAGTGGTAAATCTGTGGAATTCTCTGCCACAGAAGGTAGTTGAGGCCAGTTCATAGGCTATATTTAAGAGGGAGGTAGATGTGGCCCTTGTGGCTAAGGGGATCAGGGGGTATGGAGAGAATGCAGGTACAGGATACTGAGTTGGATGATCAGCCGTAATCATATTGAATGGCGGTGCAGGCTCGAAGGGCCGAATGGCCTACTCCTGCACCTATTTTCTATGTTTCTATGTTTCTAAATCGCAGATGGAGTTTATTCTCAGGAAGTGTAAGATGTTGCTCTTTGTGAGGTCAATTGTAAATGCTAAATATTCAATTAATGGCATGACGCTTGGAATCATTTGTGCATTAAGGACTATTGGGATCCCAGTCCACAGCTATTATCTGAATGGTGTCAGTTTAGGAAAAGGAGAGGTGCAACAAGACCTGGGTGTCCAGCGTAGGTTCACCAGGTTAGTTCGCGGAATAGTGGGGCTGTTACATCTTTAACAATCGAATCAAGCATCTCCCGCACAACCAATATCAGGCTAACTGGTCTATAATCCCCTGTCTGAAGAAGGGCCTCGACGCGAAACGTCGCCTATTTCCTTCGCTCTATAGATGCTGCCTCACCCGCTGAGTGTCTCCGGCATTCATGTCTACCGAAAATTCCCTGTTTTCTCTATCCTTCCTTTCTTAAAAAGTGGGTTTACATTCGCTACCCTCCAGTCCACCGGAACTGATCCAGAGTCTATTGAACATTGGAAAATAACCACTGATGCATCCACGATTTCTCGGGCCACTCCTTGAGTACTATGGGATGCAGACCATCAGGTCCTGGGGATTTACCTGCCGTCAGTCTCAACAGTTTGCATAACCATTTCCTGACTAATGTGGATTTTCTTAAGTTCCTCCTTCACGCTAGATCCTTGCCCCACTTGTTTTTATGGGAGTTTGCTTGTGTGTCCTTTGGTGTAGACAAAACCGAAAGTGCCTGCTATCTGGAGTTGTGGAATGCGAGGGAGGCTCTCAACATTCAATGGCATATAGTTCCCGTTCAGAAATGGGGTCGTGGGGGGAGGGGGGGGGGATAGCAGATGGAGTTTATTCTGAGCAAGTGTGAAACGTGGCACTTTAGGAAACATTGAACATAGAACAAAGGTGCAGGTGTAGGCCATTCGGCCCATCGAGCCGGCACCATTCACCATTCAATATGATCACGGCTGATCATCCAACTCAGTATCCTGTACCAGCCTTCTCCCCATATCCCCTGATCCCTTTAGTCACAAGGGCCACATCTAACTCCCTCTTGAAAATAGCCAATGAACTGGCCTCAACTACTTTCTGTGGCAGAGAATTCCACAGATTCACCACTCTCTGTGTGAATTTTCTTTTCTCATCTCGGTCCTAAAAGATTTGCCCCTTAGCCTTAAACTGTGACCCCTTGTTCTGGACTTCCCAAACAACGGGAACAAACTGCTTTCATCTAGCCTGTCCAACCCCTTAAGAATTTTGTACGTTTCTATAAGATCCCTAATGGTCGCCTAATTATAGGAAGGATGTCAACAAAATAGAGAGAGTACAGAGGAGATTTACTAGAATGTTGCCTGGGTTTCAGCAACTAAGTTACAGAGAAAGGTTGAACAAGTTAGGGCTTTATTCTTTGGAGCGCAGAAGGTTAAGGGGGGACTTGATAGAGGTTTTTTAAATGATGAGAGGGATAGACAGAGTTGACGTGGAAAAGCTTTTCCCACTGAGAGTAGGGAAGATTCAAACAAGGGGACATGACATGAGAATTAAGGGACTGAAGTTTAGGGGTAACATGAGGGGGAACTTCTTTACTCAGAGAGTGGTAGCTGTGTGGAATGAGCTTCCAGTGAAGGTGGTGGAGGCAGGTTCGTTTTTATCATTTAAAAATAAATTGGATAGTTATATGGATGGGAAGGGAATGGAGGGTTATGGTCTGAGCGCAGGTATATGGGACTAGGGGAGATTATGTGTTCGGCACGGACTAGAAGGGTCGAGATGGCCTGTTTCCATGCTGTAATTGTTATATGGTTATATGGTTACCTGCCTTCTCCCCATACCCCCTGATCCCTTTAGTGACAAGGGCCACATCTAACTCCCTCTTGAAAATAGTCAATGAACTGGCCTCAACTACTTTCTGTGGCAGAGAATTCCACAGATTCACCACTCTCTGTGTGAATTTTTTGTTATCATCTCGGTCCTAAAAGATGACCCCCTTATCCTTAAACTGTGACCCCTTGTTCTGGACTTCCCCAACAACGGGAACAAACTGCTTTCATCTAGCCTGTCCAACCCCTTAAGAATTGTGTACGTTTCTATATGATCCCCCTCAATCTTCTAAATTCCAGCGAGTACAAACCGAGTCTATCAAGTCATTCTTCTTATGAAAGTCCTGCCATCCCTGGAATCAGTCTGGTGAACCGTCTCTGTACTCCCTCTATGGCAAGAATCTATTTCCTCAGATTAGGAGACCAAAACTGAACGCAATACTCCAGGTGTGGTCTCACCAAGGCCCTGTGCAACTGCAGTAGAACCTCCCTGCTCCTATCCTCAAATCTTTTTGCTATGAATGCTAACATACCATTCGCTTTCTTCACTACCTGCTGCACCTGCATGCCTACTTTCAATGACTGGTGTACCATGACACCTAGGTCTCTTTGCATCTCCCCTTTTCCAAATCGGCCACCATTCAGATAAAATTCTACTTTCCTGTTTTTGCCACCAAAGTGGATAACCGCACATTTATCCACATGATACTGCATCTGCCATGCATTTGCCCACTTACCCAACCTATCCAAGTCACCTTGCAGCCTCCTAGCATCCTCCTCACAGGTAACACTGCCCCCTAGCTTCTCGTCGTCCGCAAACATGGAGATGTTGCATTCAATTCCCTCGTCCAATTCATTAATATATATTGTAAATAGCTGGGGTCCCAGCACTAAGCCTTGCGGTACCCCACTAGTCACTGCCTGCAATTCTGAAAATGACCCGTTTACTCCTACTGTTTGCTTCCTGTCTGCCAGCCAGTTCTCTATCCACATCAATACTGAACCCCCAATACCGTGTGCTTTAAATTTGCATACTAATCTCTTCAACTATAAGTCGTTCAAATATAAGTGCAAAATATACAACTAATGGCTTGACCCATGACACAATTGCCGCATAAAGGTACCTTGGGACCTATGGAAGTTCCAAACTGTTGAAGGCGCTTTATTTATTAAATACTTTGAATAAAGTCACCAGCGAGCGCCTTCCATGTCGCAAGACCATTTCCAACTCTGCTGCGTCTCTTGAGCTTCGCAGCGAGTTCCAATACACATCGCTATCTCCGCTCCTCTGCGCCCTGACCCTGCCGCACTAACCATCGTTCCCTCACCTTTGTGTTCCGTTGCGCGCCAAACTCCAAAGATGCCAAGCTAATACCGTCAGTTAACACACTCATTGTCCTCACCATAGCTCATTGCAATACTCAGAAACCACCAGCCAGAAACCATTATTGAGAACAGGTAACTTCATTATCCACGTATCCAGGTCGCGATCTAGTGTCTGAATTATTAACATATTAACATAGTCATAACTTTATTAACAGATTGTTAAAGGTTTGGACACAGTAGAGGCAGGAAACGTGTCCCCGATGCTGGGGGAGTCCAGAACCAGGGGCTACAGTTTGCGAATAAGGGGTAAGCCATTTAGAACGGAGAGAAGGAAACACTTTTTCTCACAGAGAGTGGTGAGTCTGTGAAATCCCCTGCCTCAGAGGGCGGGGGTGGCCGGTTCTCTGGATGCTTTCAAGAGCGAACTGGACAGGGCTATTAAAAATAGCGGAGACATTTAAAAAAAATAGAAAATAGGTGCAGGAGTAGGCCATTCGGCCCTTCGTGCCTGCACCGCCATTCAATATGATCATGGCTGATCATCCAACTCAGTATCCTGTACCTGCCTTCTCTCCATAACCCCTGACACCTTTAGCCACAAGGGCCAAATCTAACTCTCTCTTAAATATGGCCAATGAACTGGCCTCAACTACCTTCTATGGCAGAGAATTCCAGAGACTCACCACTCTGAGAGAGAGACAGAGAGCCATGGGATATGGGGAGAAGGCAGGAACTGATTGTGGATGACCAGCCATGATCACATTGAACGGCGATGCTGGCTCGAAGGGCCAAATGGCCTCCTCCTGCACCTATTGTCTATTGTCTATATCAAATATCCTTACCTTGTGAACCCGGTTAATTATGGAGCCAAGAAGTCTCGACCTTTGTGTGAGGTAAAAGTGAAGTATAGATTCTGCGATTTACATATCAATACACCTCACCCTTGTACTTCCTTAGTAATTATCTTTTTGGTAAAAAATGCTCTGCTGCACCAACTTAATTATAGAGTTGGGGTCACAGTCCTTCACTGTGACACTTCTCTCCTTGTGCAAGTAAAATAAACTCACTGCTGATGGTTAATCCAGTGTCCACGAGTCTCATTGAAGGGTTTGCCTTCGACACCTATGATGATAGCTTGACGGCACTGGGCCTGTAGTCGCTGGAGTTTAGAAGAATGAGGGGGGCCCTCAGTGAAACATAGAGAATAGTGAGAGGCTTGGATAGAGTGGATGTGGAGAGAATATTTCTACTAGTGGGAGCGTCTAGGACTGGAGGTCACAGCCTCAGACTAAACTGACGTTATTTTTGGAAGGAGATAATAGACAATAGACAATAGTTGCCATTCGGCCCTTCGAGCCAGCACCGCCATTCAATGTGATCATGGCTGATCATCCACAATCAGTATCCCGTTCCTGCCTTCTCCCCATATCCCCTGACTCCGCTATCTTTAAGAGCCCTATCTAGCCCTCTCTTGAAAGCATTCAGAGAACCTGCCTCCACCGCCCTCTGAGGCAGATAATTCCACATTCACCACTCTCTGTGCGAAAAAGTGTTTCCTCGTCTCCGTTCTAAATGGCTTCCTCTTTATTCTTATGAGGAGATGAGGAGAAATATTTTTTGTCAGAGTGTGGTGAATTTGTGGAATTCTTTCCCACTGAAGGCCGTGGAGCGCAAGTCAGCGGATATTATTAAGGTAGACATAGATAGATTCTTGATTTGTACAGGTGTCAGAGGTTAAGGTGAGAAGGCAGGAAACCGGGGCTAGGGGGGAGAGATAGATCAGCCATAATTGAATAACAGAGTATACTTGATGGGCCGAATGGCCTAATTGTACACCTGTCACTGATGACCTTATGACATATCCTTCCTGTACTGCATCCCGTTATTGGTCGTGATTCGGCCCACCACAGAATTGCCGTTTGCAGACTTGTGGGTGGAATTAGTAGCGCATTTGGCCTTGCTGTCATGTGAATAGGAACTGTATTAGACAGAGGACTGAGAACGCATCCTTGTGGTACACCAATGTTGATTATTATTGCAGATAAGATGCTGTCACTTATCTCCACCGATTGAAGGGGTCAGACAGTTTTAGATCCCGTAGCAGAAGGAGGAGCTAATTCCTAGTTCCTGGGGCTTGGGGGTGAGTTTGGAAGGGATTATGGTGGCAAAGCTATAGGGAGATTCCACGGCAGTCGGGTCACGACCTATGACCTGTACTGTTGCCACGCTACGCCAACTGGAGTACACGCAATGAACCGCAGGTAGGCACTGACCAATGTTTCCACCGTAGCGGGCCCGTTAAAACCCGCCGAAATTGTCAATGTTTGCGCTGTAAATAATTATGGAAATGGGGATTAGCGTGAGAGACATTTTGCCTACTTCAGAATTCCAAAAGTGAGGAGAAATGACGGTAGATAAAAACGAGAGCTGAAGGGACAACAACAGCCAGAGTGCTTGGCGAACATTGGCCGTTTACTCACTGAATTTCATCAACAATAAGGCATTATTTGTGTTTTTCTTGATTCCTTTGGCATCTAAAAAGTTTCAGAAGTGATAAATCTGGCTGTAAAATTTAAAATCGCCCATGGTTCTCAAGTGGGTTTTTACATATAAAAAGAAAACGCCTTTGAGGCGAAATTTACAGCCAGATTTATCACTTCTGAGACTTTTTAGATACCAAAGGAATTTAAAAAAAACCCACAAATAATGCCTTACTGTTGATGAAATGCAGTGAGCAAACACGATAATTCCCAATATTTTCAATTCCGATATCTGCACAGCCAATGTTCGCCAAGCACTTTAGCTGCTGTTGTCCCTTCAGCTCTCGCTTCTCTTTACCTTCATTCCTCTTCACTTTTGGAATTCTGAAGGTGGGTACGTGTCTCTCACGCTTACCCCGATTTCCACAAATTTTTACAGCGCACAAATTCACCATTTGGCGGTTTTTACAGGTAGGAAAGTACGCGTTTCTTGCATTAATAACACATACCAGAAGTTACGAATGTCCTCCAGATGGATTGAGCGGCTTCGTGCGTCAAGCCTATGACCCACTGACCTTACATGCAACCCCCTAATGCTACGTTTAAGAAACATTTGGACGTGTACGTGGATAGGACAGGTTGAGACGGACATGGGCGCGAAAGGGAGTAAGGGAGTTAAAACCGTGTCGAGCCAGTCAAATGTCACCCACCCGGGGTCAGTGAAATAACTGTCCAACAGTTCACACCCCCACGTGTGAAGTAGCGGGGAATATTTTTCACACAGAACAGAACGCCGGCTGTTGCCAGAACCGCAGCCGCAGTTTTCCCGCTGCAATATTTAGTTTTCAGCTTCTGGCAACAAATGGCGACAAACCGATCAAAGGTGAAAGTGACGGTGAACCAGACAGAACAGTCTGTCGCTGCAAACCTCAGTACAGCGTTAACACTACACACAGGGGTGATGGACAGGAAACTCCAATTAAAGTAATGATATTTGATCTGAGAGAAAATGACCTCTGTGATGAGGACCAGTAGATCGGCCGCTGCCATGGCCACCAGGTAGCGAGTGGTGCAGGTGGAGAGGCCGCACTTTCCCCGGGACAGGATCACAATCGCCACTAAATTCACTGCGGAAAGAGAAGGGAACGGACATTGGTCATTTACTGAACACGTTCTCCGGGGGCTGAACACCGGCTCGACTTTCAGCTAAACATCAGTAGTCGGTGCCCGGCTGCAAGACCCTGCTCCGATTGTGCCCGACCTGCCTGCTTCAGGGGAGAATGGGGGCGGGTTAAAAGGGCGGAGAGCAAACGAGCAGGCATCCGCTACAATAGGCGCAATGGTCCTTTCTATAGTTAACGCTGCTCACAGTCTCTGGTGGGGCCGGTTGTACAGACTATACAGTGACCGGCCGCGTTTAACCAGGGCTCTGGGAACACGGCATTTGATGGGGACGAGGAGGCTTCCAGAGGGAAGGCAGGGACAACTTAGAATCCGGCAACATAGTGGTTCCGTTAATGCATTCATTTCACAGTGATTAAGAAGGAACTGCAGATGCTGGAAAATCGAAGTTAGACAAAAAGGCCGGAGAAACACAACGGGTGCAGTAGCAGCAGCAGTCTTAGAATGAAGGGAGGTCATTTAAGACTGAGATGAGAAAAACCTTTTTCACCCAGAGAGTTGTGAATTTGTGGAATTCCCTGCCACAGAGGGCAGTGAAGGCCGACTCACTGGATGGATTTAAGAGAGAGTTAGATAGAGCTCTATGTGCTAGTGGAGTCAAGGGATATGGGGAAAAGGCAGGCACGGGTTATTGATAGGGGACGATCAGCCATGATCACAATGAATGGCGGTGCAGGCTCGAAGGGCCGAATGGCCTCCTCCTGCACTTATTTTCTATGTTTCTATCCATGGAGCGAAGTCAATAGCCTGGAAGGAAATAGTCTATTCCCTTCATTCCACAATGAGTTCAGTCCGGTAACATCACACCATATAACAATTACAGCACGGAAACAGGCCATCTCGACCCTTCTACTCCGTGCCGAACACATAATCTCCCCTAGTCCCACATACCTGCGCTCAGACCATGACCCTCCATTCCCTTCCCATCCATATAACTATCCAATTTATTTTTAAATGATAAAAACGAACCTGCCTCCACCACCTTCACTGGAAGCTCATTCCACACAGCTACCACTCTCTGAGTAAAGAGGTTCCCCCTCATGTTACCCCTAAACTTCAGTCCCTTAATTCTCAAGTCGTGTCCCCTTGTTTGAATCTTCCCTACTCTCAGTGGGAAAAGCTTTTCCACGTCAACTTTGTCAATCCCTCTCATCATTTTAAAAACATCTATCAAGTCCCCCCTTAACCTTCTGCGCTCCAAAGAATAAAGCCCTAACTTGTTCAACCTTTCTCTGTAACTTAGTTGCTGAAACCCAGGCAACATTCTAGTAAATCTCCTCTGTACTCTCTCTATTTTTTGTTGACATCCTTCCTATAATTAGGCGACCAAAATTGTACACCATACTCCAGAATTGGCCTCACCAATGCCTTGTACAATTTTAACATTACATCCCAACTTCTATACTCAATGCTCTGATTTATAAAGGCCAGCACACCAAAAGCTGTCTTTACCACCCTATCTACATGAGATTCCAGGGAACTGTGCACAGTTATTCCCAGATCCCTCTGTTCACCTACAATCTTCAATTCCCTACCATTTGTCATGTACGTCCTATTTTGATTTGTCCTGCCAAGATGTAGCACCTCACACTTATCAGCATTAAACTCCATCTGCCATCTTTCAGCCCACTCTTCCAACTGGCATAAATCTCTCTGTAGACTTTGAAACTCTACTTCATTACCCGCAACCCCACCTATCTTAGTATCATCTGCATACTTACTAATCCAATTTACCACACCATCATCCAGATCATTGATGTACATGACAAACAACAGTGGACCCAACACAGATCCCTGTGGCACCCCACTCGTCACTGGCCTCCAACCTGACAAACAACCATCCACCATTACTCTCTGGCATCTCCCATTCAGCCACTGTTGAATCCATCTTGCTACTCCACCATTAATGCTCCTCTCCCTTTCTCCTTTTCACACGCCGGTAGATCCGCGGCCCCTGGTTCAGGAGATCGATCCAATTATTGACCAACAGGCGGTGGAATCCGACAGTGACAGACTCCACAGTGAGACGTGTCTACAGGAGCGGGTGTTCACTCTGATCAATAACTCAGACACAATGAACTTCGCAATGGAAACCCCTCCCAGTCACAGGGTCCCGGAGAACCTCCTGTCCCGAGCACTGAGACAACTCTGTGCAAGGTCCAACTGAAGGCAGGAACAACATTCTAGTGGGTCCCGGCAGTGAGAGAATTTGACTGCAGATGCTGGAAAATCGAAGGTAGACAAGAGTGCTGGAGAAACTCAGCGGGTGCGGCAGCATCTATGGAGCGAAGGAAATAGGCAACGTTTTGGGCCGAAACCCTTACGACTGATGTAGGGTGGAGGGGACGGGGGGAGGAGAGGAGCCAGAGGGCTGATGGAGAGCTGACAAAGGGAGGAGACAGCAAGGGAGAAAAAGAGGGTTACTTTCCGCTGTCTGAATTAAGAAGCATCACAGCGTTAATTCAACAATATTTAATTACGAGGATTAATATATCTCACATATTCTTGCGCAACTATCACCAGGTGGGGACCTTGTAACATAATGAAAATCAGGTCAACACGCGGAGTTATAAAACTTGAATTGTTCACTTACCCGGGATCCCAACGACAGCAATGATTACGTACAAGATTTTCTCCACCCGGTCATATTCCAGAAGCTTTTGCCCCATTTGTTCTGTTCGGCGCCGCGTCCCCGTGAGCTACCTGTAATCTCTTGGAATGAACTGCTGGGGCAGAACATTCCCGGAGATTTTATACCATTTTTCGTCACCACCAATGTGAAGTTTCAACAGAGATTCAAAATAGAGTTTTTGAAACGATTCCCAAACAGATGACATCAGCCAATGTCGCAAACAGATGACATCAGCCAAGTGAAATCCCCGCTGAGACTGGCTGTAATTTATTCAGGGAATTGATTGAGGGAATGGTGGCGATAGATACTGAGGGATGGAAATTGGGAGCGGCATTGTTCCTGCAAAGGGGATATTGTTTCCAACTCCATCAGATTCAACTCTCCACCTCATGTTGTTTGTCTGATTTCCTTCATCCCGCTTCATTCAGCAAGGCAAGACCAACATTCTTTAAAATACACCACACTACAGTAAATTGGTACAGTAAAGTTAGTCCCTGGTGAGATAGGAGTTTACAGTCCTAATGGCCTTTGGGAAGAAACTCCTTCTCATCCTCTCTGTTTTCACAGCATGACAGCGGAGGCGTTTGCCTAACATAGAAACATAGAAATTAGGTGCAGGAGTAGGCCGTTCGGCCCTTCGAGCCTGCACCGCCATTCAATATGATCATGGCTGATCATCCAACTCAGTATCCCGTACCTGCCTTCTCTCCATACCCCCCTGATCCCCTTAGCCAGAAGGGCCACATCTAACTCCCTCGTAAATATAGCCAATGAACTGGCCTCAACTACCCTCTGTGGCAGAGAGTTCCAGAGATTCACCACTCTCTGTGTGATAAAAGTTCTTCTCATCTCGGTTTTAAAGGGTTTCCCCCTTATCCTTAAGCTGTGACCCCTTGTCCTGGACTTCCCCAACATCGGGAACAATCTTCCTGCATCTAGCCTGTCCAACCCCTTAAGAATTTTGTAAGTTTCTATAAGATCCCATCTCAATCTCCTAAATTCTAGAGAGTATAAACCAAGTCTATCCAGTCTTTCTTCATAAGACAGTCCTGACATCCCAGGAATCAGTCTGGTGAACCTTCTCTGCACTCCCTCTATGGCAATAATGTCCTTCCTCAGATTTGGAGACCAGAACTGTACGCAATACTCCAGGTGTGGTCTCACCAAGACCCTGTACAACTGCAGAAGAACCTCTCTGCTCCTATACTCAAATCCTTTTGCAATGAAAGCTAACATACCATTCGCTTTCTTTACTGCCTGCTGCACCTGCATGCCTACCTTCAATGACTGGTGTACCATGACACCCAGGTCTCGCTGCATCTCCCCCTTTCCCAATCTGCCACCATTTAGATAATAGTCTGCTTTCCCGTTTTTGCCACCAAAATGGATAACCTCACATTTATCCACATTATACTGCATCTGCCAAACATTTGCCCACTCACCCAGCCTATCCAAGTCACCTTGCAGTCTCCTAGCATCCTCCTCACAGCTAACACTGCCCCCCAGCTTAGTGTCATCCGCAAACATGGAGATATTGCCTTCAATTCCCTCATCCAGATCAATAATATATATTGTAAATAGCTGGGGTCCCAGCACTGAGCCTTGCGGTACCCCACTAGTCACTGCCTGCCATTGTGAAAAGGACCCGTTTACTCCTACTCTTTGCTTCCTGTTTGCCAGCCAGTTCTCTATCCACATCAATACTGAACCCCAATGCCGTGTGCTTTAAGTTTGTATACTAACCGTTGCAGCTGGAGCAGTCTGTTGCCGGGGGGGAAGGGGTCCCCCATAATGTAGCTGGCTATGGATCTGCATCTTCTGGTGTATTGTTCCTGCAGAGGGGCGACGCTAGTTCCCATAGTGCTTTCGGCCGAACGCACAACTCTCTGCAGAGCCTTCTTGTTCTAGGCAGAGCAGTTCCCAAACCAAATCGTGATGTTTCCGGGCAAGATGCTTTCCACAGCCGCTGAGTAGAAGCACTGGAGGATCCTCAGAGACACTCTGAATTTCCTCAATTGCCTGAGGTGGTAAAGGCGCTGCCTTGTCTTACTCACCAGTGCTGCAGCGTGTGATGTCCATGTCATATCCTCTGAGATGTGGACTCCCAGGTATTTAAAACAGCTCACCCTATCCACAGTATCCCCATTTATCCATATCACCCCGTTAACCATTCACTCCTTGCTTGCCTGTAATGGATCTGACTTTGACAATAACTGGGACAATAACATTCTCTGCCTTCATCACCACTGAGGAGGAACTTGGACAAGTGCAAAGTGGCAAGTTAAATCAGTGCAGCAGCAGCAGCAGCAGCAGCAGCAGGACTTACACTGTAAATGGCAGCAGAGCCCCAGAGAATGTTGCAGGAACACACAGATGCCACCGAATAGAACAAGTGCACGATTGTCTGAAAGCGATAACACAGATAGACAGGGTGATAAGGAAACAGTTTGTCAAGCTTGTCTTCATCAGTCAGAGCACTGAGTACAGGACTTGGGATATCACATTAGAGCTGCACAAAAATGTTGGTGAGGCAATATTTGGAGTGTTGGGGGATAGAGAGAGAGAGAGCGAGAGAGAGAGAGAGAGAGAGAGAGAGAGAGACACAGAGAGAGAGAGAGATAGAAGGGGGGAGAGAGAGAGAGAGAGAGGGGGGGGGAGAGATATAAAACTGCAAAGGGCCCAGAGATTTACAAACATTATGGGCTGTAGGGACTAATTTCTGGACGGCTGAAGGGTCGGTATGGGCATTGTGGGCTGAAGAGCCTTTTGCGGTGAGTTGTGGGGTTAAACAGTCATTGCGAGCTGAAAGGACGTTTCTTGGGCTCGTACTAGCGATGCGGGCCGAAGGGACTGTTTTGGGGACGGTAGTGAGGGCTAGAACGGGTTCTGGGGGCAGAATGGACTGTACCCGCCCAGTTGAAGGACTAATACGGCCGTTTGGGACCGAAGGGACTTTTCTTGGGCTAGTACGGGAGTTGTGGGCCGAAGGGACTGGTTTCATTGGGGCTAGTACTGATATTGGGGAAAGACAGGACTGCTATTGAGCCATGGGGCTGCATATATTGCAATTTAGCATTTCCCTCTGACTGGCAGAGGAGAATTGCTGGCAAAAATGGTTTCTTTGCATTCTTGGCATCAGTATTCATCCCACATGCGGAAGGTAATACGCAGGCTAATTTTGGTCGGTCGGGAATGCAGTGGTTCCCAACCTTTTTTTGGCCATGCCCCACCTAATCACCTCTAAAATCCCCCCCCCATGTGGTGATATATAATTCTTATCATTTAAAAAGGTTAACTCCATTTCAGCTGAAGAAGCTTAAAACGCCAATACCTTGGTTTAAACAAGCTTCAAAAGAACATGGCATCCATGAAAAAGAAAAATGAAATAAACAAAAGACAGTTAAAGTTCTGAGCAAGAAATTACTAAAAAATCTGAATACTGACGAACTTTCTTCTTGCTTGCACTACTCGTTTTAGCACGAGCAGACAAAGAAACAATTCTCAGAAAATGGATTGCTTTCCCTTGAGAGAAAACGGAGGAAATAGATATTATAAGGGTAACTTAGCAAAAGCTCTTTGAATCGCATTTCTAAATCCAATTCAATAAATAAGGTTCTCCCATGGCCTCGCGCGCTTCGTGCGACGTGCATGAAGAGCGATGGCGCGGTGATTATGTAATAACTACACAATAAAGACCTTTTTTACCCAAAAAAAATTATTTACCCAAAATAACATCTGAAACATAAACTACATATGTTTACCTGATGGAAAATCCCCAAAAAATAAAAATCGGAAATTTGGACCCAGACCTCCTCAGTTGCGCTCAATTGCCCCCCTTAAAAATCAAATTGCCCCCCTGTGGGGCATACGCCCCACGTTGGGAACCACTGCTGTAGA
>NW_026575662.1:0-37350 GCF_028641065.1 Leucoraja erinaceus
ATCCCAGGGATCAATGTTGTGAACCTACGCTGCACTGCCTGAATCACAAGGATGTCCTTCCTCAAAGTAGGAGACCAAAACTGTACACAATACTCCAGATGTGGTCTCACCAGAGCCCTGTACAACTGCAGAAGAAGTGTTGCATGTCAGGCAGACTGGGTGAAAAGGATTAATGGGTTAATCAAGCTGTACAGAATGGAAACAGGCTCTTCAGACCACTTGGTTCTGTGTGCAAAGCAAGATTTTCATTGTCCTATACAGGGACACATGACTATAAACTCACTTGAACTTTGTCCATGCCGGCCAACTTGGCATCTTGGGCTAGTCCCGTTTACCTCCATTTGGTCCACATCCCTCTTAAACCTTCCTACCCTAATATCTGGACAGTCACCATAGCGCAATGGTAGAGTTGCTGCCTTACAGAGCATGTAGCACCAGGGACCCGGGTTCAATCCCGACATACGGGTGCAGTCTATATTGAATCTGAACATTCTCCCTGTGGCCGCATGGGTTTTCTCCGAGATCTTCAGTTCCTTCCCACATTCCGGAAGTGGCGGCGCTGTTAACGGCTGCGGCTCGCCTGCAGTCTTTACTTTTTTCTGCTGTTTTTTGTCTTGTTTTGGTTAAGTTTTAGTTTGTTGGGTTGTGTTCGAGGAGGGGGGCGGAGGGAACATGTTCTCTGTCTCTTCCTTCGGGGGAATGCAACTTTTTCGTGTCGTATCCCCCTTCTCTGCCTCCGTCTGCGCTGAGGCCTAATGGCGGAGCTGGCGGCCTCCAGCCTGCGACCGACCCCGAGGCTCCAGAGGCAGAGCCAGCCAGGACTCACCAACGAGAGGCTGGCCGTCTTCGGGGCTGAGGCAGAGGTGGCCCGACTTGCTGGTGCGGCGTTCTGGCTTTCGGCGGCGGCCTGGAGCTGGGGCAGCGGGGCTCGGAGCGGAGACTGCGGGACCCGGAGCTGGGGCAGCGGCCTGGAGCTGGGGCGGCTGCCCGGAGCTGATGCTGTGGCGGGCTGTCTCGGAGCGGAGACGGCGTTCCGGCTTTCGGCGGTGGCGGTGACATCACCACGGAGCTCCCCTGGACTGGAGGGCGGCATCTCCGGCCTGGATCGATCGCCTCAGCGCAGAGGGAGAACAAGGAGGGAAGAGACGGAGACTAAGACTTTGCCTCCATCACAGTGAGGAGGTGCTTGGTGAACTCACTGTGGTGGATGTTTAATTTGTGTTTATTGTATGTTTTGTTTTTATTGGTTCTGTGTATGACTGCAAGCAGCATAATTTCGTTCAGACCGAAAGGTCTGAATGACAATAAAGGATCTAATCTAATCTAATCTAATCTAATTCCAAAGATGTAGAACCTGGTAGGAAGGGACTGCAGATGTGGGTTTACACTGTAGATAGACACAGAATGCTGGAATGGGTAACTCAGTGGGTCGGGCAGAGAAGGAAAGGGTGACATTTCAGGTCGAGCCATGATCACAATGAATGGCGGTGCAGGCTCGAAGTGCCGAATGGCCTCCTCCTGCACCTATTTTCTTTCTTTCTATGTTTCTATGTTTCTATGAGACAAGGGTCGACCGTTCTGTATTTATGTTGTTGAACAATCAACCTGTGAGTGGGTTTATTCAGAAGTTAACCAACCAATGTTTCACTTACAGTACAAAGCAAAGCAGACAGCAAAGTTAATCACCAATTGTCACACTTGTGAACCTTTGATGGTCATGTACAGCTTTACAGACAGAGATCGAGGTCTCGGTTTCTCAGTTTAGGAAGCTTTAATAGACAGACAGCTTATCACTTCATCTAAAGGTCATGGTCTGAAGCCAGAAACTGAATGTACTGCAGCCATATACTGTAGAAAGCAGCGCATTTTCACACCTATAGAGTTTTCACACCTACGGTGTATTGTTTTCACACCTCCACTGTATTGGTCCACTATGTCATTGAATCTGCTTTCAATGTTTCCATCGACTAACTCCCTTCTTTCCAGACCACACAAAGAACCTGTCATTTAGAAAACCACCAAACCAATGAAGGTCTACGTGGAAACACAAACAACTGCAGATGCTGATATTAAAAAAAACACACTAATTGCTGGAGTTACTCGGCAGGTCAGACAGCATCTCTGGAGGACAGGGGTAGGTGATGTTTCAGTGTGGTACCTTTCCTCAGATGGATCTTGACCTGAAACGTCACTTCTCCATGTCCTCCAGTAAAGGGCTATGTAGAAACGCAAGGAACTGCAGATGCTGATTTTTCAAAAACCACATTGAAGTGCCGCAATAACTCAGTGGCTCGGGCAGCATCTCTGGGGGAGCAGGGACAAGCGAGGTTTCAATGTGGGACCTTTCCTCAGATGTGTCTAGATCTGAAACATTGCCTATCCACGTCCTCCAGTTAAACACTATACCTCACTCCATTCCTCCTCCCCCTTCCTCTTTCTCCGACCAGTCTGACTGTCTCCCTGATTAAATGTTATCTCTGTCTGCTTTGTTGTCACCTTCTGTGAGCTAACAATGAACTATTCCACATTATTTGATTTGAGTATAGGAGCAGGGAGGTTCTACTGCAGTTGTACAGGGTCTTGGTGAGACCACACCTGGAGTATTGCGTACAGTTTTGGTCTCCAAATCTGAGGAAGGACATTATTGCCATAGAGGGAGTGCAGAGACGGTTCACCAGACTGATTCCTGGGATGTCAGGACTGTCTTATGAAGAAAGACTGGATAGACTTGGTTTTATACTCTCTAGAATTTAGGATATTGAGAGGGGATCTTATAGAAACTTATAAAATTCTTAAGGGGTTGGACAGGCTAGATGTAGGAAGATTGTTGCCGATGTTGGGGAAGTCCAGGACAAGGGGTCACAGCTTAAGGATAAAGGGGAAATCCTTTAAAACCGAGATGAGAAGAACTTTTTTCACACAGAGAGTGGTGAATCTCTGGAACTCTCTGCCACAGAGGGTAGTTGAGGCCAGTTCATTGGCTATATTTAAGAGGGAGTTAGATGTGGCCCTTGTGGCTAAGGGGATTAGGGGGTTATGGAGAGAAGGCAGGTACGGGATACTGAGTTGGATGATCAGCCATGATCATATTGAATGGCGGTGCAGGCTCGAAGGGCCGAATGGCCTACTCCTGCACCTAATTTCTATGTTTCTATGTTTCTATTACCTTTGATCTCCATCCCCTTTAATGTAGTGTTTTCACACCTTACACTTCCTTATCTCTGTGTCTCCCTCTCTCCTGACTCTCAATCTGCTGAAGCGTCTTGACCCGAAACGTCACCCATTCCTTCTCTCCAGAGATGCTGCCTGTCCCACTGAGTTACTCCAGCATTTTGTGCCGATCTTTGGTGTAAACCAGCACCTGCAGTTCCTTCCTACACATGCCCCACTGGGTCTCTCTCCTTCTCACGACACATCTGTAATAATGATTCATTCTTGCACGCACATCTGTAATTCCTTGAGGCACATCTGTTTGCTCCCACAATCAAAAAGGAACCCATGTTACGTTTACAACTGCACTTGTTCAACAGCAACAGGGTGAGTACTGGTCGGCATGGAGGGCTTGTTTCCACATTGTATCCCTTATTTGTTTAAATTTCATTGTACATGGCTCATGTTACAATGACAATAAAGAAACTATTCTATTCTATTCTAAAGTTTAAAGTATAAAGCAAGTCAATATTCTTGCATGCACACCTGATATATTTTATTTTTTATTAATTTTGGTCCTATCAATATCGGGGCAGCACAGTGGCACAGCGGTAGAGCTGCTGCCCTACAGCGCCAGAGTCCCGGGTTTAATCCTGGCCATGGGTGCTGTCTGTACGGAGTTTGCACGTTATCCCTGTGACCACGTGGGTTTTCTCAGGATGCTCCAGGTTACTCCCACACTCAAAAAATGTGTAGGTTTGTAGGTTTATTGGCTTCGGTAAAATTGGGAATTGCCCCTAGTGTGTAGGATAGTGTTAGTGTAGGGGATGGTCGTTGGTTGGAGTGGACTCAGTGGGCTGAAGGGCCGTTCTTGATGTGTTCCCCGGAGTAGACTACTCCACCTTGGCTGCAGCACAGCTGGCGGACGAGGAGATGCCGGAATATCATGGTAAATGGAATCATGGAATATTACATGGTAAATGGTAGGGAATTGAAGAATACAGTTGAACAGAGGGATCTGGGTATAACCGTGCATAGTTCCTTGAAGGTGGAATCTCATATAGATAGGGTGGTAAAGAAAGCTTTTGGCATGCTAGCCTTTATAAATCAGAGCATTGAGTATAGAAGCTGGGATGTAATGTTAAAATTGTACAAGGCATTGGTGTGAGACCAAATCTGGAGTATGGTGTACAATTTTGGTCGCCCAATTATAGGAAGGATGTCAACAAAATAGAGAGAGTACAGAGGAGATTTACTAGAATGTTTGCCTGGGTTTCAACAACTAAGTTACAGAGATAGGTTGAATAAGTTAGGTCTTTATTCTCTGGAGCGCAGAAGGTTAAGGGGGGGACCTGATAGAGGTCTTTAAAATGATGAGAGGGATAGACAGAGTTGATGTGGACAAGCTTTTCCCTTTGAGAATAGGGAAGATTCAAACAAGAGGACATGACTTCAGAATTAAGGGACAGAAGTTTAGGGGGTAATATGAGGGGGAACTTCTTTACGCAGAGAGTGGTAGCGGTGTGGAATGAGCTTCCAGTGGAAGTGGTGGAGGCAGGTTCATTGGTATAATTTAAAAATAAATTGGATAGGCATATGGATGAGAAGGGAATGGATGGTTATGGTATGAGTGCAGGCAGGTGGGACTAAGGGGAAAAAAAATTTGTTCGGCACGGACTTGTAGGGCCGAGATGGCCTGTTTCCGTGCTGTAATTGTTATATGGTTATATGGTTAATATCGTACCACAATCTCGGGTTTGGTGCTCGAGGTGCAGCCATGACCTTTTGTTCTGGCGGCCTGGAGCAATCGCATTTTTGACGTCATCCATGGATTGTCCCACCAGTCTATCCGGGCCACGGTGGCGATGGTGGCCGCGGGATTCACGTGGCACGGGCTGCGGAAGCACGTCAGTCGCTGGGCCCGGGCGTGCATTCGGTGCCAAACTTCCAAGGTGCATCGGCACGTCCGGGCGCCTGTTCAGTTGTTCGCAGTGCCTCGCTGGTGCTTCGACCACGTGCACATGGACATCGTGAGGCCGCTGCCTCCATCGCGGGGTGTTTGCACGTGCTGACGGTGGGGGATAATTTTACGTGGTTACCGGAGGCCATCCCACTCGTGAACAATTCTGCCAAGTCGTGCGCTCGTGGCCTCGTGGCTAATTGGATTATAACCATATAACCATATAACAATTACAGCACGGAAACAGGCCATCTCGACCATTCTAGTCCGTGCCGAACACATAATCTCCCCTAGTCCCATATACCTGCGCTCAGACCATAACCCTCCATTCCCTTCCCATCCATATAACTATCCAATTTATTTTTAAATGATAAAAACGAACCTGCCTCCACCACCTTCACTGGAAGCTCATTCCAAACAGCTACCACTCTCTGAGTAAAGAAGTTCCCCCTCATGTTACCCCTAAACTTCAGTCCCTTAATTCTCATGTCATGCCCCCTTGTTTGAATCTTCCCTACTCTCAGTGGGAAAAGCTTTTCCACGTCAACTCTGTCTATCCCTCTCATCATTTTAAAAACCTCTATCAAGTCACCCCTTAACTTTCTGCGCTCCAAAGAATAAAGCCCTAACTTGTTCAACCTTTCTCTGTAACTTAGTTGCTGAAACCCAGGCAACATTCTAGTAAATCTCCTCTGTACTCTCTCTATTTTGTTGACATCCTTCCTATAATTAGGCGACCAAAATTGTACACCATACTCCAGAATTGGCCTCACCAATGCCTTGTACAATTTTAACATTACATCCCAACTTCTATACTCAATCGCCCGCTTCAGGGTGCCGCTGGACATCACTTCCCACTGGGGTGCCCAGTTCACATACAAACTGTGGTCCGCAATGGCTCGCCTGCTGGGGACTCAGCTCCACCATTCGACAGCGTACCATCCCCAGGGTTGGTGGAGCGCTTCCACCGCCATCTCACGGACGCCTTGAAGACTCACCTCACCTCACGGGCCCTGAATGGATGGACGAGTCGCCGTGGGTCCTGCTGGGAATTTGGACTGCCCCGAAGTAGCATTTGTCATCATCCTCGGTGGAGTTGGTTTATGGCGCTCAGCTCAGCGTTCCCGGGGGATTGATCCCGGCCGCTGATGGGTCCCGGGAGTTGCCATCATCTGTGCTGGTGCGCTTGTGGGAGCAGGTCGTCACCCTGTCTCCCGACATCTCGTCGTGGGGTGGTGCCATTCCACGTGCCAGCGGCGCTCGCGAACAGTTCGTACGTCTTTCTGCACCGCGACGCCCACAGGTCACCCTTGCAGCGCCCATATGACGGTCCATTTCGGGTGCTGTGGCACGGGTCCACCATGTTTGTTTTGGACATGGGTGGCTGGCAAGAAACTGTGTCGGTGTCGTGACTGAAGCGGGCCCATTTGGACCTGAGCGAGCCAGTACAGGTAGCTCAAATTTACCGGCAGGGGAATCCGCCATCCCGGGTTCCCCCGAGTACGGTTTCCCGTCCGTTTCGGTGCCTCTGGTTCTGCGGGAGGGGGGGGTGGTCATGTGGCGGCACCTGATGGTGAGCCATGCATAGGGCGAACCCTCAGCTCTGGAGGGAGGAGTCAGGCGTCACGGTAACGGGAGATGCAAGTCACGGGGCTCCCCGGGCGGTATATAAGGTCGGCCGGGCAACGCTCTTGCCCCTTGTTAGGAGTTAGAAGCTGTACGGAGGAAGCTATATTTACAAGGGAGTTAGATGCGGCCCTTGTGGCTAAGGGGATCAGGGGGTATGGAGAGAAGGCAGGTACGGGATACTGAGTTGGATGATCAGCCATGATCATATTGAATGACGGTGCAGGCTCGAAGGGCCGAATGGCCTACTCCTGCACCTAATTTCTATGTTTCTATGAAGAAGAAACGACAATTGCTTGCACAAACCAATCCAAGTTACAGAGAAAGGTTGAACAAGCTAGGGCTTTATTCTTTGGAGCGCAGAAGGTTAAGGGGGGACTTGATAGAGGTTTTTAAAATGATGAGAGGGATAGACAGAGTTGACGTGGAAAAGCTTTTCCCACTGAGAGTAGGGAAGATTCAAACAAGGGGACATGACATGAGAATTAAGGGACTGAAGTTTAGGGGTAACATGAGGGGGAACTTCTTTACTCAGAGAGTGGTAGCTGTGTGGAATGAGCTTCCAGTGAAGGTGGTGGAGGCAGGTTCGTTTTTATCATTTAAAAATAAATTGGATAGTTATATAGATGGGAAGGGAATGGAGGGTTATGGTCTGAGCGCAGGTATATGGGACTAGGGGAGATTATGTGTTCGGCACGGACTAGAAGGGTCGAGATGGCCTGTTTCCGTGCTGTAATTGTTATATGGTTATATGGTTATATGGTTAAACCTTGTGTCTGTATTATTCCTGGCTGGACATTTCAAGTGTCAAGTGAGTTTGTTGTCATGTGTCCCTGATATGACAATGAAATTCTTGCTTTGCTTCAGCACACAGAACATAGTAGGCGTTTAATACAAAACAGATCTGTGTGTTCCAGCCACACCACTGTATCTCTAAAGTAAATTGAATTTATTTCCCATTTTCTCTTTGCAGAGTCAATAAAGGTACTTCATCATAAATAAACCGTTTAAATGAATATGTGGGATAAGAAAGGAAGTTGTGATGTTGGAGTGATAAGTGTTGGGAGAGTGATAAGTGGTGCCAGGCCCAAAGAGCAGAGGAAATGTGTTTAAGAAGGAAATGCAGAAGCTGGTTGAAACTAAAGCTAGACACAAAAAGTTGGAGTAACTCAGCAAGACCGAATGAAATTGTAGCAAATCTTGTACGCATCCCAGACTATTACACAAACCAACCTCCCTTCTATTAACTCCATCTACACTTCATTCTGCCTTAACAAGGCCAGCAGTATGATCAAGGATGGGTCGCACCCTAGCTATTTCCTCTACTCCCCTCTCCCATCAGGCAAAAGGTATAGAAGTGTGAAAATGCACACCTCTAGATTCAAGGACAGTTACTTCCCAGCTGTTGTCAGGCAACAGCTACAAGGTGCTACACCTTGGCAGGACAAATCAAAATAGGACGTACATGGTAAATGGTAGGGAATTGAAGAATACAGTTGAACAGAGGGATCTGGGAATAACCGTGCATAGTTCCTTGAAGGTGGAATCTCATATAGATAGGGTGGTAAAGAAAGCTTTTGGTATGCTAGCCTTTATAAATCATAACATTGAGTATATAAGCTGGGATGTAATGTTAAAATTGTACAAGGCATTGCTGAGACCAAATCTGGAGTATGGTGTACAATTTTGGTCGCCCAATTATACGAAGGATGTCAACAAAATAGGGAGAGTACAGAGGAGATTTACTAGAATGTTGCCTGGGTTTCAACAACTAAGTTACAGAGATAGGTTGAATAAGTTAGGTCTTTATTCTCTGGAGCGCAGAAGGTTAAGGGGGGACTTGATAGAGGTCTTTAAAATGATGAGAGGGATAGACAGACTTGATGTGGACAAGCTTTTCACTTTGAGAATAGGGAAGTTTCAAACAAGAGGACATGACTTCAGAATTAAGGGACAGAAGTTTAGGGGTAACATGAGGGGGAACTTCTTTACTCAGAGAGTGGTAGCGATGTGGAATGAGCTTCCAGTGGAAGTGGTGGAGGCAGGTTCATTGGTATCATTTAAAAATAAATTGGATAGGCATATGGATGAGAAGGGAATGGAGGGTTATGGTATGAGTGCAGGCAGGTGGGACTAAGGGAAAAAAAGTTGTTCGGCACGGACTTGTAGGGCCGAGATTGCCTGTTTCCGTGCTGTAATTGTTATATGGTTATATGGTTAACTGAACCATCCTACCACAAACTTTATTTATCCCAGGAGGGAAATTGATCGGCCAAACGTTCATAGCAAAAGGATTTGAGTATAGGAGCAGGGAGGTTCTACTGCAGTTGTACAGGGTCTTGGTGAGACCACATCTGGAGTATTGCGTACAGTTTTGGTCTCCAAATCTGAGGAAAGACATTCTTGCCATAGAGGGAGTACAGAGAAGGTTCACCGGACTGATTCCTGGGATGTCAGGACTTTCATATGAAGAAAGACTGGATAGACTTGGCTTGTAAACTCGCTGGAATTTAGGAGATTGAGGGGGGATCTTATAGAAACTTACAAAATTCTTAAGGTGTTGGACAGGCTAGATGCAGGAAGATTGTTCCCAATGTTGGGGAAGTCCAGGACAAGGGGTCATAGTTTAAGGATAAAGGGGAAATCCTTTGGGACAGAGATGAGAAAAGCATTTTTCACACAGAGAGTGGTGAATCTCTGGAACTCTCTGCCACAGAAGGTAGTTGAGGCCAGTTCATTGGCTATATTTAAGAGGGAGTTAGATGTGGCCCTTGTGGCTAAAGGGATCAGGGGGTATGGAGAGAAGGCAGGTACAGGATACTGAGTGGGATGATCAGCAATGATCATATTGAATGGCGGTGCAGGCTCGAAGGGCCTACTCCTGCACCTATTTTTCTATGTTTCTATGTAAAAACACAAGACACATGAAACATGATATTAAAATGATGAGCAGAAAGTCCAGGATTTGGGGAGGGGAAGGGGAGTCAGTCTACCCCACGACAGAAGGGGGAGGAATTGTACTGTTTGATAG
The DNA here is from genome assembly GCF_028641065.1 of Leucoraja erinaceus. NCBI lineage: Eukaryota > Metazoa > Chordata > Chondrichthyes > Rajiformes > Rajidae > Leucoraja > Leucoraja erinaceus. Next base: position 9,768 of record NW_026575662.1, read on the forward strand.
CCACAGGGAAGGAGGATTTCCTGTGGCGTTCTGTACTGCATCTTGGTGGAACCAGTCTGTTGCTGAAGGTGCTCCTCAGGTTGACCAGTGTGTCATGGAGGGGGTGAGTTCTGTTGTCCAAGATGCTCTGCAGTTTGAGGAGCATCCTCCCCTCCCGTACCATATCTGGTGAATCCAACTCCGCCCCAGGATGGAGCCAGTCTTCCTGATGAGCTTGTTAATCCTGTTGGCATCCGCGGCCTTCACCCTGCTGGCCCCAGCACATGGCCGTGAAGAGGATGGACTGGCCACCACCGATTGGTAGAACATCTGCAGCATCTGAGTACAGATATAACCATATAACAATTACAGCACGGAAACAGGCCATCTCGGCCCTACAAGTCCGTGCCGAACAAATTTTTTTCCCCTTAGTCCCACCTGCCTGCACTCATACCATAACCCTCCATTCCCTTCTCATCCATATGCCTATCCAATTTATTTTTAAATGATACCAATGAACCTGCCTCCACCACTTCCACTGGGAGCTCATTCCACACCGCCACCACTCTCTGCGTAAAGAAGTTCCCCCTCATATTACCCCTAAACTTCTGTCCCTTAATTCTGAAGTCATGTCCTCTTGTTTGAATCTTCCCTATTCTCAAAGGGAAAAGCTTGTCCACATCAACTCTGTCTATCCCTCTCATCATTTTAAAGACCTCTATCAGGTCCCCCCTTAACCTTCTGCGCTCCAGAGAATAAAGACCTAACTTATTCAACCTATCTCTGTAACTTAGTTGTTGAAACCCAGGCAACATTCTAGTAAATCTCCTCTGTACTCTCTCTATTTTGTTGACATCCTTCCTCTAAATTTGGCGACCAAAATTGTACACCATACTCCAGATTTGGTCTCACCAATGCCTTGTACAATTTTAACATTACATCCCAGCTTCTATACTCAATGCTCTGATTTATAAAGGCTAGCATACCAAAAGCTTTCTTTACCACCCTATCTATATGAGATTCCACCTTCAAGGAACTATGCACGGTTATACCCAGATCCCTCTGTTCAACTGTATTCTTCAATTCCTTACCATTTACTATGTACGTCCTATTTTGATTTGTCCTGCCAAGGTGTAGCACCTCACATTTATCAGCATTAAACTCCATCTGCCGTTGAAGGAATGGAGCCTTCTCAAAAAGTACAGCCGGCTCTGTCCCTCTTGTACAGGGCCTCAGCGTTCCTGGATCAGTCCGGTTTACTGTACACGTAAACTCTAAGATATTTGTACTCCCTGGTAAACTACACATCCACACCATTGATGGAGACAGGGGACAGGGGTGTCCCACTCCTCCTAAAGTCCACCACTAACTCCGCAGTCTTGTCGGAGTTGAGCTGCAGGTGATTCAGCCCACACCACTCAACAAAGTGGTCGACTACACCTCTGTATCAGGTTCCCTCCCCTCACTGATGCAGCCCACAATTGCTGTCATCTGAAAGCTTCTGCAGGTGTGGTAAAGAAAGCTTTTGGTGTGCTGGCCTTTATAAATCAGAGCATTGAGTATAGAAGTTGGGATGTAATGTTAAAATTGTACAAGGCATTGCTGAGGCCAATTCTGGAGTATGGTGTACAGTTTTGGTCGCCTAATTATAGGAAGGATGTCAACAAAATAGAGAGAGTACAGAGGAGATTTACTAGAATGTTGCCTGGGTTTCAGCAACTAAGTTACAGAGAAAGGTTGAACAAGTTAGGGCTTTATTCTTTGGAGCGCAGAAGGCTAAGGGGGGACTTGATAGAGGTTTTTAAAATGATGAGAGGGATAGACAGAGTTGACGTGGAAAAGCTTTTCCCACTGAGAGTAGGGAAGATTCAAACAAGAGGACATGACTTCAGAATTAAGGGACAGAAGTTTAGGGGTAATATGAGGGGGAACTTCTTTACTCAGAGAGTGGTAGCGGTGTGGAATGAGCTTCCAGTGGAAGTGGTGGAGGCAGGTTCATTGGTATCATTTAAAAAATAAATTGGATAGGCATATGGATGAGAAGGGAATGGAGGGTTATGGTATGAGTGCAGGCAGGTGGGAATAAGGGGAAAAAAAATTTGTTCGGCATGGACTTGTAGGGCCGAGATGGCCTGTTTCCGTGCTGTAATTGTTATATGGTTATATGGTTATGTATCTGTCCACTGTAAATGGATCGATTGTAATCATGTATTGTCTTTCTGCCAACTGGTTAGCACGCAACAAGTGCTTTTCACTGTACCTCGGTACACGAGACAATAAACTAAACTGAGTTCATGTGCACATACTGATTTTTTTTTCAGTTTATTATATTGTTTACAGTGTGCAATGTTTACAGTTTGTAGAATGGTCTCGACCCAAAATGTCACCCGTTCCTTCCCTCTACAGATGCTGCCCGTCCCGCTGAGTTATTCCAGCTTTTTGTGTCTATCTTCGGTTTGAGCCAGCATCTGCAGTTCCTTCCTACGATATAACCATATAACCATAGAACCATATAACAATTACAGCACGGAAACAGGCCATCTCGACCCTTCTAGTCCGTGCCGAACACATAATCTCCCCTAGTCCCATATACCTGCGCTCAGACCATAACCCTCCATTCCCTTCCCATCCATATAACTATCCAATTTATTTTTAAATGATAAAAACGAACCTGCCTCCACCACCTTCACTGGAAGCTCATTCCACACAGCTACCACTCTCTGAGTAAAGAAGTTCCCCCTCATGTTACCCCTAAACTTCAGTCCCTTAATTCTCATGTCATGTCCCCTTGTTTGAATCTTCCCTACTCTCAGTGGGAAAAGCTTTTCCACGTCAACTCTGTCTATCCCTCTCATCATTTTAAAAACCTCTATCAAGTCCCCCCTTAACCTTCTGCGCTCCAAAGAATAAAGCCCTAACTTGTTCAACCTATCTCTGTGACTTAGTTGCTGAAACCCAGGCAACATTCTAGTAAATCTCCTCTGTACTCTCTCTATTTTGTTGACATCCTCTCCTATAATTAGGCGACCAAAATTGTACACCATACTCCAGAATTGGCCTCACCAATGCCTTGTACAATTTTAACATTACATCCCAACTTCTATACTCAATGCTCTGATTTATAAAGGCCAGCACACCAAAAGCTTTCTTTACCACCCTATCTATATGAGATTCCACTTTCAGGGAACTGTGCACAGTTATTCCCAGATCCCTCTGTTCACCTACATTCTTCAATTCCCTACCATTTACCATGTATTGCAGAGCAGGACTAACCATTTAGGATATGTTTCCATATGTACTCTATTGTGCTGCTGCAAGTAAGAATTTCATTGTTCTATCTGGCACATATGACAATAAAACACTCTTGCCTTAACTCTTGATTCTTGCACAAGTTTGTTCACATGCTAATCCAGATGGTCGAGAGTTGGCGGCTCGACGCTCTGTTTCTTTGAAATATGACTTCCTGATTATTAAACCACAGAGCAAAGGATACTGCTGTTAGTCCTGCTCTGCAGCAAAGAAAGCCGCAGACTGATAAGCAGAACAATGGGCTGTACATGAAGCAAATGGTGTGTTGGTTACATGAAGTGGGTCGCAGGTCACACGGTACATCTTCTTGCAATGACCACTTCTCAGTTCAATTATTCGACCAATGTTAGCCAGTGTTTTATCTTCCAAAAAATAAACTTCATTCAGACTGAAACATACAAAAACAAAAACCATGGAGGAATCTCCCTAAGATGTCCAAACAGCATTGGAACAGGCTCTTCAACCCATCAAGTCCATGCTGGCCATCAAACATCACTGTGGCACAGTGGTAGAGTTGCTACCTTACAGCGCTGGAGACTGGGGTTCAATCCTGACAACCTGCAGGGTTATTCAAGAGCCTGAGGGTCAAAAGTGAGAGAAGGTCAAAAGCCCCTGAGTACACTCCTGAGGGAGTGCAGCGTAGGTTCACCAGGTCAATTCCTGGGATGGTGGGACTGACATATGATGAACGAATGGATCAACTGGGCTTACATTCACTGGAATTCAGACGGATGAGAGGGCATCTTTGAGAAACATTTAAAATTATTAAGGGATTGGACAGGATAGATACAGGAGAAATGTTCCCGATGTTGGGGGGAGTCCAGAATCAGGGGTCATAATCTAAGAATAATGGGTAGGCCATTTAGGACTGAGATGAGGAAAAACTTTTTTACCCAGAGAGTTGTAAATCTGTGGAATTATCTGCCACAGAAGGCAGTGGAGGCCAATTCACTGCATGTTTTCAAGAGAGAGTCAGATTTAGCCATTAGGCTAACGGAATGGTGAACTTCACCGCTGCACCATCGAGAGCATCCTTACCAACTGCATCACAGTATGGTATGGCAACTGCTCTGTCTCCGACCGGAAGGCATTGCAGAGGGTGGTGAAAATTGCCCAACGCATCACCGGTTCCTCGCTCCCCTCCATTGAGTCTGTCCAAAGCAAGCGCTGTCTGCGGAGGGCGCTCAGCATCGCCAAGGACTGCTCTCACCCCAACCATGGACTGTTTAACCTCCTACCATCCGGGAGGCGCTACAGGTCTCTCCGTTGCCGAACCAGCAGGTCGAGGAACAGCTTCTTTCTGGCGGCTGTCACTCTACTCAACAACGTACCTCGGTGACTGCCAATCACCCCCCCCCGGACACTTATTATTATTTATTCAAATCGTTTGCTATGTCGCTCTTCCAGGGAGATGCTAAATGCATTTCGTTGTCTCTGTACTGTACACTGACAATGACAATTAAAATTGAATCTGAATCTGAATCTGAACCTGAATTAAGGGATATGGGGAGAAAGCAGGAACCAGGTACAGATTCTGGATGATCAGCCATGATCATATTGAATTACGGTGCTGGCTCGAAGGGCCAAATGGCCTACTCCTGCAGTTACTCTGTATGTTTCTGTCTGAAAGGGAAGAAGCTGTTTTTAAATGTGGGGGTCAGTTTTTGGGCTCCAGTACCTTTTTCCTGAGGGTGGCAGTGAGGTGAGTGTGTGGCCAGGGTGGTGTGGATCTTTGATGACAATGGATGCCTTCTTCAGGTCCACTGGTAAAGACTTTATATAAATGCACAGTGCCGGGCGAAACGGTGGCGCAGCGGTAGAGTTGCTGCCTCACAGACCAGAGACCCAGGTTCAATCCCGACTACAGATTTGCAGGTTAATTGGCTTTGGCAAAATTGTGTAGGATGGTGCTAGTGTACGGAGTTTGTGCGTTCTCCCCGTAACCTGCGTGGGTTTCGACTGAGTCTGTGCTGACCAGTGATCATAGAAACATAGAAACATAGAAATTAGGTGCAGGAGTAGGCCATTCGACCCTTACTGTGAGTTGGGGAAGGAACATGATGAAAGACACTATGGAGGTGCAACTAAAAGACTAAGGACTGAACATAGCGATCAGACAAAGACATTGGGCATTCAATGAACAACTTTCACACAGAACACACAGCTGAAATAGGCTTGCTTATCTATATAGGGCGATTGGAATGTACCAAGCACCACGAGCATTATGAAGGAATCACATTGTGCCTGGGTTGTTATCAGTTGCAACCAAAGATCCTATAGCAGATGCTCAGCAGCTTTGAGCTCAGCAGCTGCTCCTTGTCACTGTGTGTTTGGTAAACCTGTTCTCAGGCACTTAACGGTTCATTGGCAGAATGAGGCTGAATGCAAATTGCAGGAACTGTATCTCACGTCTGAAGAAGGGTCTTGACCCGAAATGTAACCTATTCCTTCGCTCCACAGATGCTGCCTCACCCGCTGAGTTTCTCCAGCATTTTTATCTAACTTCAATTTTGCTTGGTCAGTGGTATGATATTGATCACTCTAACTTCATGTAACCCCCTCTCTCTCTATCCCTCCCCCACCCAAGAAGCACTAGCTTCTCATTTTCACCCAACAAACAGCTGACAATGGCCTTTTTCTTTTATCAGCGTTACATTTTTGCATATCTTCCTTATTCCTTAACACTCCACATCACCATCTATATCTTATACCTAACTAGTCTGACGAAGGGTCTCGACCTGAAACGTCACCCTTTCTTTTTCTCCAGAGATGTTGCCTGTCCCACTGAGTTACTCCAGTGTTTTGTGTCTATGTGTATTAACCATATAATAACCATATAACAATTACAGCACGGAAACAGGCCATCTCGACACTTCTAGTCCGTGCCGAACACATAATCTCCCCATGTCCCATATACCTGCGCTCAGACCATAACCCTCCATTCCCTTCCCATCCATATAACTATCCAATTTATTTTTAAATGATAAAAACGAACCTGCCTCCACCACCTTCACTTGTTCGATGTTCAATCCACAGCACCAGGGTGAAGTGTGGACATAGAATAATGTCATAGAGATACAGTGTGGAAACAGGCCTTTCAGCCCAACTTGCCCACACTGGCCATCATGTCCCAGCTACACTAGTCCCACCTGCCTGTGTTTGGTCCATATCCCTCCAAACTTGCCCTATCCATGTAACTGTCTTGCTGTTTCTTAAACATTGGTGTTATCCGTGCCTCAGTTACCTCCTAGAAACATAGAAACATAGAAATTAGGTGCAGGAGTAGGCCATTTGGCCCTTCGAGCCTGCACCGCCATTCAATATGATCATGACTGATCATCCAACTCAGTATCCCGTACCTGCCTTCTCTCCATACCCCGTGATCCCCTTAGCCACAAGGGCCACATCTAACTCCCTCTTAAATATAGCCAATGAACTGGCCTCAACTACCCTCTGTGGCAGAGAGTTCCAGAGATTCACCACTCTCTGTGTGAAAAAAGTTCTTCTCATCTCGGTTTTAAAGGATTTCCCCCTTATCCTTAAGCATGTGACCCCTTGTCCTGGACTTCCCCAACATCGGGAACAATCTTCCTGCATCTAGCCTGTCCAACCCCTTAAGAATTTTGTAAGTTTCTATAAGATCCCCTCTCAATCTCCTAAATTCTAGAGAGTATAAACCAAGTCTATCCAGTCTTTCTTCATAAGACAGTCCTGACATCCCAGGAATCAGTCTGGTGAACCTTCTCTGCACTCCCTCTATGGCAATAATGTCCTTCCTCAGATTTGGAGACCAAAACTGCACGCAATACTCCAGGTGTGGTCTCACCAAGACCCTGTACAACTGCAGTAGAACCTCCCTGCTCCTATACTCAAATCCTCTATGTCATAGAGATACAGTGTGGAAACAGGCCTTTCAGCCCAACTTGCCCACACTGGCCATCATGTCCCAGCTACACTAGTCCCACCTGCCTGTGTTTGGTCCATATCCCTCTAAACTTGCCCTATCCATGTAACTGTCTTGTTGTTTCTTAAACATTGGTGTTATCCCTGCCTCAGTTACCTCCTCTGGCAGCTTGTTCCATACACCCACCATCCTTTGTGTGAGAAGGTTACCCCTCAGATTCCTATTAAATCTTTCCCCCTTCACTTTGAACATATGTCCTCTGGTCGTTGATTCCCCTACTCTGGGCAGGAGATTCTGTGCATCCACTGATTCTATTCCTCTCATGATTCTATATCCCCTGTGGTGATCTCACTCAGACCTGGCCTTGGCTTCCTTCAGAACCAGGTCATGATAGATTATAGTTTCCAGCCTCAGTGTAAATAACTATTATCTCTCCCGTTCATAAACTGTTGATGCGGGGGGTGATTTGATTCAGAGGCGGAACATTTAGTCAGTGTCTTTATGATGACAGGAAGTTGCAAAATCGTGCAGGAAACATGCAGCCAACCCAGAGCAAAGATTGTTTCTCCAATAGAGTAATTTCACCAAAGGTCAAATGAGCGTAGATCCCCCCTCACGTGACCGAAAATTTTAACTGGAGGACATATCTCAGATCGGTACATGTTAGTGAATGGGGAAACACGCACTTTCCCACCCGTTAAAAACATGGAAAACGGCCGATTTTTGAGCTGAAATTTTCTGTGCTAGTCGGGGTGACCGTGAAGCACAGCGACCTAAATTTTCAGGCAAAAAAAAAGATAGAAAGTAAGTAATTATAAGAGGGAACTGAAGGTAGAAAGCGGTGGAAGTGAACAGCTGACATTTGCCATGGAGATTTTAAGATCCAAAATATCGGGAATTATCGCGTTTGCTCGCTGAATTTCATCAAAAGTAAGTTAATAATGCCTTACTTTTGATGAAATTCAGCGAGCAAACGCGATAATTCCCGATATTTTGGGTCTTAAAATCTCCACGGCAAATGTCAGCTGTTCACTTCCGCTGCTTTCTACCTTCAGTTCCCTCTTGTAATTACCTTACTTTCTATCTTTCTTTTTGCCTGAAAATTTAAGTCGATGTGCTTCACGGTCACCCCGACTAGCACAGAAAATTTCAGCTAAACAATCGGCTGTTTTCCATGTTTTTAACGGGTGGGAAAGTGCGTGTTTCCCCATTCGCTAACATGTACCGATCTGACATATGTCCTCCAGTTAAAATTTTCGGTCACGTGAGGGGGGATCTACGCTCATTTGACCTTTGGTGAAATCACCCTATAGCATTGCTATGAGAATGCAGGATGACTTGGATAGGTTGGGTGAGTGGGCAGATGCATGGCAGATGCAGTTTAATGATAAATGTGAGGTTATCCACTTTGGTAGCAAAACAGGAAGGCAGATTACTATCTAAATGGTGTCAAGTTGGGAAAAGGGGAAGTACAAAGGGATCTGGGAGTCCTTGTTAATCGGTCAATGAATGTAAGCATGCAGGTACAGCAGGCAGTGAAGAAAGCCAATGGCATGTTGACCTTTATAAACAGAAGAGGAGTTGAGAATAGGAGCAAAGACATCCTTCCGCAGTTGTACAGAGCCCTAATGAGACCACATCTGGAGTCTTGTGTGCAGTTTTGGTCTAGTAATTCAGGCCCGTACGAAGCTTTCAAAAAGGGGGGTGGCATGACAGGATTACAAAAATTTAATGTGAAATAGTGTGCGCGCTGCACACATCATGAGCGTGAAGCATGAACTACCTCAATGCCAAGCTCTGGGGTTTTAAAAGCTCTCTGATGCATTCTGAGCCTTATTTTGGAGCATTTTTGCACCAAATTTATGACCAATATTTCAGAAATTAACAGGAATCTGAGAGGTAGCTTTCACACAAAGGGTGCTGGGTGTATGGGGGTAGTTAAGACTGGGCCTATCAAAATGTTTAAGAGACATTTGGACACGTACATGGATAGGACAGATTTAGATGGATATGGGCCAAACGCGTGTGAGTGGGACTAGTTTAGATGGGACATGTCGGTCTGTGTGGGGAAGTTGGGCTGAAGGGCCTGTTTCCACACTGCATCATTCTATGACTAAAAAGTTAAGAAGGAAAATGCATGTAGATAAGTAGAGCAGATTTAGAAACATAGAAACATAGAAAATAGGTGCAGGAGTAGGCAAAATAGGAACCTCCCTGCTCCTATACTCAAATTATTTTGCTAAGAATGCTAACATACAACTCGCTTTCTTCACTGCCTGCTGCACCTGCATGCCTACTTTCAATGACTGGTGTACCATGACACCCAGGCCTCGTTGCATCTCCCCTTTTCTTAATTGAAAGAGGAGTGAATTGTAAAGGCAGAGAGAGGTTTATGGGTGGAAAGGACAATAGGAAAGGAGGGGGGAGAGTGGGCTTGGGCAGATGGGTGAAGGGAAAATAGACACAAAGTGCTCGAGTAACTCAGTGGGACAGGCAGCATCTGCGGAGAATATGGACATTTTTCAGGAGGAGATTGATAGATTCTTGATTGATATGGGTGTCAGAGGTAACGGGGAGAAGGCAGGAGAATTTGTTTGAGAGGGAAAGATAGATAGAGCCATAGTGATACAAAGAAACATAGAAATTAGGTGCAGGAGTAGGCCATTCGGCCCTTCGAGCCTGCACCGCCATTCAATATGATCATGGCTGATCATCCAACTCAGTATCCTGTACCTACCTTCTCTCCATACCCCCTGATCCCTTTAGCCACAAGGGCCACACCTAACTCCGTCTTAAATATAGCCAATGAACTGGCCTCAACTATCTTCTGTGGCAGAGAATTCCAGAGATTCACCACTCTCTGTGTGAAAAATGTTTTTCTCATCTCGATCCTGAAGGATTTCCCCTTTATCCTTAAACTGTGACCCCTTGTCCTGGACTTCCCCAACATCGGGAACAATCTTCCTGCATCTAGCCTGTCCAACCCCTTAAGAATTTTGTAAGTTTCTATAAGTTTCTATAAGATCCCCCCTCAATCTCCTAAATTCTAACGAGTACAAGCCGAGGCTATCCAGTCTTTCTTTATATGAAAGTCCTGACATCCCAGGTATTAGTCTGGTGAACCTTCTCTATGGCAAGAATGTCTTTCCTCAGATTTGGAGACCAAACTGTACGCAATGCTCCAGGCGTGGTCTCACCAAGACCCTGTACAACTGCAGTAGAACCTCCCTGCTCCTATACTCAAATCCTTTTGCTATGAATGCTAACATACCATTCACTTTCTTCACCGCCTGCTGCACCTGCATGCCTACTTTCAATGACTGGTGTACCATGACACCCATGTCTCGTTGCATCTCCCCTTTTCCTAATCGGCCACCATTTAGATAATAGTCTACTTTCATGTTTTTGCCACCAAAGTGGATAACCTCACATTTATCCACATCATGCTGCATCTGCCATACAGTGGAGAAACAGGCCCTTCGGCCCTGCATGTCCTATCCCCACATCCCACCTGCCCACGTTTGATCCATATCCCTCCAAACCTGTCCTATCCATGTACCTGTCTAACTGTTTCTTAAATGTTGCGCTAGTCCATGCCTCAACTACCTCCTCTGGCAGCTTGTTCCATACACCTACCACCCTTTGTGTGAAAAAACATACCCCTTAGATTCTTATTAAATCATTTGCCGTTCAGCTTAAACTTATGTCCTCTGCTCCTCGATTCACCTACTCTGGGCAAAAGACTCAACCATAGCTATTCAAATCATGATTTTATACACCTCTATTAGATCATCCCTCATCCTCCTGTGCTCCATGAAATAGAGTCCCAGCCTACTCAACCTCTCCCTATAGCTCTGGCCCTCTAGTGCTGGCAACATCCTCGTAAATCTCCACTGTACCCTTTCCAGTTTGAGGACATCTTTCCGATAACATGGTGCCCAGAGCTGAATACAATACTCTGAATGCGGCCTCACCACCTTCTTATGCAACTGCAACATGACCTCCCAACCTCCATACTCAGCCTGACCCGCTGAGTTACTCCAGCACTCTGTGAAACGTCACAGAACAGGGCAAGATTAGCAAGTTTTGATAGGGAATTGAAGAATACAGTTGAACAGAGGGATCTGGGTATAACCGTGCATAGTTCCTTGAAGGTGGAATCTCATATAGATAGGGTGGTAAAGAAAGCTGGTGTGCTGGACTTTATAAATCAGAGCATTGAGTATAGAAGCTGGGATGTAATGTTAAAATTGTACAAGGCATTGGTGAGACCAAATCTGGAGTATGGTGTACAATTTTGGTCACCCAATTATAGGAAGGATGTCAACAAAATAGAGAGAGTACAGAGGAGATTTACTAGAATGTTGCCTGGGTTTCAGCAACTAAGTTACAGAGAAAGGTTGAACAAGTTAGGGCTTTGTTCTTTGGAGCGCAGAAGGTTAAGGGGGGACTTGATAGAGGTTTTTAAAATGATGAGAGGGATAGACAGAGTTGACGTGGAAAAGCTTTTCCCACTGAGAGTAGGGAAGATTCAAACAAGGGGGCATGACATGAGAATTAAGGGACTGAAGTTTAGGGGTAACATGAGGGGGAACTTCTTTACTCAGAGAGTGGTGGCTGTGTGGAATGAGCTTCCAGTGAAGGTGGTGGAGGCAGGTTCGTTTTTATCATTTAAAAATAAATTGGATAGTTATATGGATGGGAAGGGAATGGAGGGTTATGGTCTGAGCGCAGGTATATGGGACTAGGGGAGATTATGTGTTCGGCACGGACTAGAAGGGTCGAGATGGCCTGTTTCCGTGCTGTAATTGTTATATGGTTATATGGTTATATTAGAGTGGCGTTTACACAACAGCACAACTCCGCTTGTGAGACTGAGCCGATCAAACTGCCCTCCACACACTGACCGACCCGCTTGTAACTGTTCAGTTCGCTGGACGACCAGACCATCCCACACGGGGCGAGTCCAACTCTACCCCGTGAATGGGTCCCTGTTACTGCGGGATTTACGGCGCAGTGACAGCGGAGTGTACGAGATATCGGTTTACAGCGGCGGTAACAGCAGCGTGAAAGACACCGTGACATTAACGGTCTACAATCACCACACAGAGACAGGTAGGAACCGGCGGAGCGTTCACACACAGAGGGGACAATTAAATCATGAAAGTCCAAATAGCAATGGGGTAACAAAGCGGGGTAATTAAAGTGAGAGTAACCCCTTCCCTCCCATCGGCGCAGCGGTAGAGTTGCTGCCTCACAGCGCCGGAGACCATTGTTCCATTCTCACCAAAGACCCTATAGCGAGCAAGATAGGCTACTCCTGCGAAATGCAATGGGCTGACGCAAAGATCTTATAGCAGACCTTTGGGCTGACGTGTAGTACGCCACGGAGCGGATCCTGGGCATTTCCCCCCGCCCATTTTAGTAACCGGAACCGACCCCACTCTCACTGTGATCAACGTTGCGGGGAACAGTTTGTGTGTGATATAGGGTTAGATTCATAATTCTGCCAGTTCATACATCTGTTAATTCTTGTCAATAATAATATTTGACTCTGGTAATTGTCCTTTTTAATGTTTTTTAAATCATTTCTTTTTAAATGGCTCACAAGCAGTGTTTTGAGTTGATTTTGTAATAACCGGGACCTACCCGACCCGACTCGCAGCGCAATCAACGTTGCGGGGGAAGTTTTTGTGTGTGATATAGGGTTAGATTCATAATTCTGTTAGTTCATAATTCTGTTAATTCTTGTTAAAAAATAAAATGTTTATACATTTGGACTGGTAATATTCTTTTTTTACTGTATTTTAAATCATTTATTTTTAAATGGCATATGCTTTGAGTATAGAAGTTGGGATGTAATGTTAAAATTGTACAAGGCATTGGTGAGGCCAATTCTGGAGAATGGTGTACAATTTTGGTCGCCTAATTATAGGAAGGATGTCAACAAAATAGAGAGAGTACAGAGGAGATTTACTAGAATGTTGCCTGGGTTTCAGCAACTAAGTTACAGAGAAAGGTTGAACAAGTTAGGGCTTTATTCTTTGGAGCGCAGAAGGTTAAGGGGGGACTTGATAGAGGTTTTTAAAATGATGAGAGGGATAGACAGAGTTGACGTGGAAAAGCTTTTCCCACTGAGAGTAGGGAAGATTCAAACAAGGGGACATGACATGAGAATTAAGGGACTGAAGTTTAGGGGTAACATGAGGGGGAACGTCTTTACTCAGAGAGTGGTAGCGGTGTGGAATGAGCTTCCAGTGAAGGTGGTGGAGGCAGGTTCGTTTTTATCATTTAAAAATAAATTGGATAGTTATATGGATGGGAAGGGAATGGAGGGTTATGGTCTGAGCGCAGGTATATGGGACTAGGGGAGATTATGTGTTCGGCACGGACTAGAAGGGTCGAGATGGCCTGTTTCCGTGCTGTAATTGTTATATGGTTATATGCTGTGTTTGAGTTGATTTTGTGTTACACTTGCACTCTGTAATTCATTCATCTAATCACGTTAATGTAATCACACTGTTCACAACTGCAGTATTTGGGAAAATAATAGCAATACGAAGAAGGGTTCCTACTAGAAATGTCATCTATTCCTTCTCTCCAGAGATGCTGCCTCATGCGCTGAGTTACCTCAGCACTTTGTGTCTATCTTTAATTAAACCCTATCTTGCACTAAATGTGGATTCCTTTATCCTTTATCTGTACACTGTGGACGGATTGATTGTAATCAAGTTTAAGTCTTTTCTTTGACTGGATATCAGGTAACAAACAAGTACCTCCATACACCATATAACCATATAACAATTACAGCACGGAAACAGGCCATCTCGACCCTTCTAGTCCGTGCCGAACACATAATCTCCCCTAGTCCCATATACCTGCGCTCAGACCATAACCCTCCATTCCCTTCCCATCCATATAACTATCCAATTTATTTTTAAATGATAAAAACGAACCTGCCTCCACCACTGTCACTGGAAGCTCATTCCACACAGCTACCACTCTCTGAGTAAAGAAGTTCCCCCTCATGTTACCCCTAAACTTCAGTCCCTTAATTCTCATGTCATGTCCCCTTGTTTGAATCTTCCCTACTCTCAGTGGGAAAAGCTTTTCCACGTCAACTCTGTCTATCCCTCTCATCATTTTAAAAACCTCTATCAAGTCCCCCTTAACCTTCTGCGCTACAAAGAATAAAGCCCTAACTTGTTCAACCTTTCTCTGTAACTTAGTTGCTGAAACCCAGGTAACATTCTAGTAAATCTCCTCTGTACTCTCTCTACACGTGACAGTAATAAACTAAACTAAACTAGCTAACCATAACAAATGCCGAATACCATCTGATACCATACGATTGAACTTGATAGTAGGGAGATTGATCTGTCAGCAGTCATAAAAACACAAAATACATGAAATTAAAGTGAGGAGTGGAAAGGATTGAGGATGTGCAAAGATTGGGAAGGGAGAGGGAAGGGAGTCAGTCTCAGTCTTCCTCATCACAGTTCTCACGCTGCGGGATGGGAGCGTGGCCAGGGTTGTGTGGGTCTTTGGTGATATTGGCTGCCTCATTGAGGAAGTGGTCCCTTCTGATCTAGTTTACTGCAATAACCCAACTGTTTTATTACAGAAAGTGTCACCTCCACTTCCGCGACTACAACAGGATCTGGGCGGAACAGGCTGATGGATACAGTTATACCCGCATCCCTTTTCCTTATCCTAATCACCATTGGCTTGACCATACTGCTGACCAAAGGCCTCAGGAGTAAGTGACCCTTCCTGACTCAGTGAATGGCGGTCAGCATCTAGTGGTAGATCACAAGTTTACTGATGGCATGGCCTCACATACCGAGAGAGAAGGGCAGGTTGCACCAGCACTGTGCAGGAAGGAACTGCAGACGCCGGTTTAGAATGAAGATAGACACAAAGAGCGGGAGTAACTCAGTGGGACAGGCAGCATCTCTGGAGAGAAGGAATTGGTGATGTTTCAGGTCGAGACCCTTCTTCAGACTGAGAGTCTGGAGCAAAGAATTTATTTTCAATGGTGTTTAAATTCAAAGTTGTGTGAAGCTTACATAGAAACATAGAAACATAGAAATTAGGTGCAGGAGTAGGCCATTCGGCCCTTCGAGCCTGCACCGACATTCAATATGATCATGGCTGATCATCCAACTCAGTATCCCGTACCTGCCTTCTCTCCATACCCCCTGATCCCCTTAGCCACAAGGGCCACATCTAACTCCCTCTTAAATATAGCCAATGAACTGGCCTCAACTACCCTCTGTGGCAGAGAGTTCCAGAGATTCACCACTCTCTGTGTGAAAAAAAAGTTCTTCTCATCTCGGTTTTAAAGGATTTCCCCTTTATCCTTAAGCTGTGACCCCTTGTCCTGGACTTCCCTAACATCGGGAACAATCTTCCTGCATCTAGCCTGTCCAACCCCTTAAGAATTTTGTAAGTTTCCATAAGATCCCCTCTCAATCTTCTAAATTCTAGAGAGTATAAAACAAGTCTATCCAGTCTTTCTTCATAAGACAGTCCTGACATCCCAGGAATCAGTCTGGTGAACCGTCTCTGCACTCCCTCTATGGCAATAATGTCCTTCCTCAGATTTGGAGACCAAAACTGTACGTAATACTCCAGGTGTGGTCTCACCAAGACCCTGTACAACTGCAGTAGAACCTCTCTGCTCCTATACTCAAATCCTTTTGCAATGAAATTACCTGATCTCCCGGTTGCTAAACACTTTAATTCCCCTTCCAATTCCCACAATGCCCTTTCCGTCTTGGGTCTCCATTGTTCGAGTGAGGCTAAATACAAATTAGAGGACCAGCTTCACATATTTTGCATGTGCAGCTTACACCCCAGGGGTGTGAACATTGATTTCTCTAACTTCAAGTAACCCCGGCCTTCCCTCTCTCTCCATCCCTCCCCCACCCAAGTCACATCAGCTTTATATTCTCACCTCGCTACACCTAACAATTACCTATTTCCTTTTTCATTGTTACATAGAAACATAGAAACATAGAAAATAGCTGCAGGAGTAGGCCATTCGGCCCTTCGAGCCTGCATCACCATTCAATATGATCATGGCTGATCATCCAACTCAGTATCCCGTACCTGCCTTCTCTCCATACCCCCTGATCCCTTTAGCCACAAGGGCCACATCTAACTCCCTCTTAAATATAGCCAATGAACTGTGGCCTCAACTACCTTCTGTGGCAGAGAATTCCAGAATTCCTCTGTGTGAAAAATGTTTTCCTCATCTCGGTCCTAAAAGATTTCCCCCTTATCCTTAAACTGTGACCCCCTTGTTCTGGACTTCCCCAAAATCTGGAACAATCTTCCTGCATCTAGCCTGTCCAACCCCTTAAGAATTTTGTAAGTTTCTATAAGATCCCCCCTCAATCTTCTAAATTCTAGCGAGTACAAGCCGAGTCTATCCAGTCTTTCATCATATGAAAGTCCTGACATCCCAGGAATCACTGGTGAACCTTCTCTGTACTCCCTGTACATTATTTGTATGCATATTTTTCATTCATTTGTTCTATATCTCTACACCATTGTCTATATATCTCATGTCTCTTTCCTGCGATTTTCAGTCTGAAGAAGGAAACGTCACCTATTGCTTTTCTCATGAGATGCTGCCTGTCTTGCTGAGTAACTCCAGCTTTATTGCATAAACAAGTTTTTTTGAAAGGTAAGACCTAACAGACATGGAAAACTTGATGACGATACTGGACTCTTATAGAATTTTTCGAGGATGTAACTAGTAGCGTGGATAGGGGAGAACCAGTGGATGTGGTGTATCTGGACTTCCAGAAGGCTTTCGACAAGGTCCCACATAAGAGATTAGTATACAAACTTAAAGCACACGGCATTGGGGGTTCAGTATTGATGTGGATAGAGAACTGGCTGGCAAACAGGAAGCAAAGAGTAGGAGTAAACGGGTCCTTTTCACAATGGCAGGCAGTGACTAGTGGGGTACCGCAAGGCTCGGTACTGGGACCCCAGCTATTTACAATATATATTAATGATCTGGATGAGGGAATTGAAGGCAATATCTCCAAGTTTGCGGATGACACTAAGCTGGGGGGGCAGTGTTAGCTGTGAGGAGGATGCTAGGATGCAAGGATGCAAGGTGACTTGGATAGGCTGGGTGAGTGGGCAAATGTTTGGCAGATGCAGTATAATGTGGATAAATGTGAAGTTATCCATTTTGGTGGCAAAAAAAACGGGAAACGGGAAGCAGACTATTATCTAAATGGTGGCCGATTGGGAAAGGGGGAGATGCAGCGAGACCTGGGTGTCATGGTACACCAGTCATTGAAGGTAGGCATGCAGGTGCAGCAGGCAGTAAAGAAAGCGAATGGTATGTTAGCTTTCATTGCAAAAGGATTTGAGTATAGGAGCAGGGAGGTTCTACTGCAGTTGTACAGGGTCTTGGTGAGACCACACCTGGAGTATTGCGTACAGTTTTGGTCTCCAAATCTGAGGAAGGACATTATTGCCATAGAAGGAGTGCAGAGACGGTTCACCAGACTGATTCCTGGGATGTCAGGACTGTCTTATGAAGAAAGACTGGATAGACTTGGTTTATACTCTCTAGAATTTAGGAGATTGAGAGGGGATCTTATAGAAACTTACAAAATTCTTAAGGGGTTGGACAGGCTAGATGCAGGAAGATTGTTCCCGATGTTAGGAAAGCCCAGGACAAGGGGTCACAGCTTAAGGATAAGGGGGAAATCCTTTAAAACCGAGATGAGAAGAACTTTTTTCACACAGAGAGTGGTGAATCTCTGGAACTCTCTGCCACAGAGGGTAGTTGAGGCCAGTTCATTGGCTATATTTAAGAGGGAGTTAGATGTGGCCCTTGTGGCTAAGGGGATCAGGGGGTATGGAGAGAAGGCAGGTACGGGATACTGAGTTGGATGATCAGCCATGATCATATTGAATGGTGGTGCAGGCTCGAAGGGCCGAATGGCCTACTCCTGCACCTAGTTTCTATGTTTCTGTCTCTATGGACTGGTCTCTGCTTAGTTTAGCTTAGAGATAAGCTCTTCGGCACACCGAGCCCTCTCCGACCAGCGATCCCCGCACACTAATACTATCCTACACACAGGAGGGGCAATTTTATAATTTGACCAACCCAATTAGCCTACAAACCTGGGTACACAAAAATGCTGGAGAAACTCAGCGGGTGCAGCAGCATCTATGGAGCGAAGGAAATAGGCGATGTTTCGGGCCGAAACCCTTCTTCAGACTAAAGAAGGATTTCGGCCCGAAACGTTGCCTATTTACTTCGCTCCATAGATGCTGCTGCACCCGCTGAGTTTCTCCAGCATTTTTGTGTACCTTCGATCTTCCAGCATCTGCAGTTCCTGCTTGAACATTTAGCCTACAAACCTGCTCGTCATTGGAGTGTAGGAAGAAACCGAAGATCTCGGAGAAAACCCACGTAGGTTACGGGGAGAACGTACAAACTCCGAACAGACAGCACCCGTAGTCAGGATCGAACCTGCGTCTCTGGTGTTGTAAGGCAGCAACTCTACCGCTGCGTCACCGTGCCGCATCTGGAGAATTTCACCACGTTTTGGCTGCCAATTGTCAAATGGCTCACACTTTCACTTCATCCATCTCTGGCTCCTTCATTTCTTTATCCACCCCTGGGACTAAATTAGTGACCAATATCCTCCATAAACCTAGAATAAACTCTATATGTGCAACATATTAATCCAGCATTAAAGTATTGTGTTTAGTTTTAGTTTAGTTTAGAGATACAGCACAGAAACAGGCCCTTCGGCCCACTGAGTCCACATTGATCATGTTCCCACTATCCTACACACACTAGGGACAATTTACATTTATACCAAGCCAATTAACCTACAAACCTGTCCATCTTTGGAGTGTGGGAGGAAACCAAAGATCTTGGAGAAAACCCGTGCAGGTCACGGGGCGAACATACAAATTCCGTACAGACAGCACCCGTAGTCAGGATCGAACCCAGGTCCCTGGCGCTGTAGGGCAGTATCTCTACCGCTGCACCACCATGCTACCCTGCTTCCTTCATTTAATGGCTACTAATTGGTAAGACTCTGGATAATGCACAATTAGAAATCCTGTTGCTATCTCATTGTTTTATGTCAGATTATTATCGAAGGAGAAAGTCGGACGCCACGGAAGGATTTGTTGCGTTTAACAGAGTTTCACGGCAAGACTTGAACAAGGTAAGTGGGCAGTGGGTTGGAGCGTGGAGAAATCATTCGCAAAATAAAATCTGCTTCATCAATTGTGTCAAATGACCCCTCTTCCTTGGCCAAACATGTTAGCATCTGGAAGGCAAAGGGAGTGAATGCGATTCTGGTTGTATACATTTGAGCTGCTGGAGCTACTGAAGAAGGATCTCGACCCGAAACATAGTCACCTCTTCCTTTTCTCCAGAGATGCTGCCTGACCCACTGAGTTGCTCCAGCATTTTGTGCCGAAGCTGCAGGAACTCAGCGTGTCAGGCAGTATCAGGAGAAGGAAATGGACAGTCGACATTTCGGGTTGGGACCTTTCCTCTGGACTATCAGGGTGGGGAGGGGAAAACCAGTAGGGAGTGGGGGGGTGGAAAGAGATGGCACCTGGTCAGTGGATCCAGGTTGAGAAGGGGATGGGTTGCTGGATATAGTTGAACTGGGTTAAAGAGGGATGGTGATAACAACGGTGGGTGGGATGTGAATGATGGAGGTGACCAGGGGTTGCAGATGATGGGATCAGATGGGAAGGGAAGGGATGGTGGTGTCTGGGACCAAAGAAGAGAAAGGTGTAGGGATCATGTTAATGAGTGGGAAGGGTTAAAATTGTACAAGGCATTGGTGAGGCCAATGGTGGTTTTGGTCGCCTAATTATAGGACCAAAATAGAGAGAGAGGAGATTTACTAGGCCTGGTTTCAGCAACTAAGTTAGAGAAGGAACAAGTGCAGGAGCGCAGAAGGTTACTGATAGAGGTTTTTAAAATGATGAAGGGATAGACAGAGTTGACGTGGAAAAGCTTTTCTGGAGTAGGGAAGATTCTGACAGGGGACAGGATTGAAGGGGTAATGGGGGTCTGACTCAGAGAGTGTCCCTGTGTGGATCCCAAATCGTCACCCATTTTTATCATTTAAAGGAGAGGAAGTTGGGTGGGAAGGGAATGGCAATGAGGAGAGGGGCGGAGGGGAGATTATGTGTTCGGTGACTGGGTCGAGATGGCCTGTTTCCGTGCTGTAATTGTTATATGGGATATGGTTATAGACAAAAAACGCTGGAGTAATCTCATTTAGTTGAAGGGTGGTGAAAAAGGGTGGAACTCATTGCCACCAAAGGACGAGAAGTTGGAGGCCAATGCCATTAGGAGAGTATATTGGGTGAAAGCAGGTTGATCGACAGATACATTTATTCAGGGTGGTGAAGGGTCATTGCCACAGACGTCAAGTGTTATGGACGAGGGGACAGAACCTCATTGAAAGGACTTACCGAAATAGGGGAAAGGCCTGGATAGAGTGGAAGTGGAGAGGATGTTTCCACTCATGCGAGAGTCCAGGACCAGAGGTCACAGCCTCAAAATTAAAGGACTTTCCTTGAGGAAGGAGATGAGGTGGAAGTTCTTTAGTCAGAGGGTGTTGAATCTGTGGAATTCATTGCCACAGAAGGCTGTGGAGGTAAGTTAGTAGATATTTTTAAGGCAGAGATAGCTAGAGTGGGTTATGGGGAAAGGCAGGAGAATGGGGTTGAGAGTGTAAAATAGATCAACCATGATTGAACGGCGGAGTAGATGTGATGGGCTGAATGGTCTAATTCTGCTCCTATGATATAGGAACATGAGTTGGGGGGGCGTAAAGTTGTGGGAAAGGAGAGTATGTATGGATGAAAGGGTGGATAGAGGAACAGAGGTGCTTCACGGGATGGGGAGTGGTCTGTTCTGTTTTAGAGCAGAGGGATCTAGGAGTGCAGGTACAAAGTTCCTTGAAATTGGCTTCACAGCTCAATAAGGCAATCAACAAGGATTTTGCCACATTGGCTTTCATCAGTCAGAGTACTGAGTATAGAAGTTGGAAGATAGACACAAAAAGCTGGAGTAACTCAGCGGGACAGGAAGCATCCTGTCAGTATGTCAAGGAGGACTCTCTCGAACCTCTACAGGTGCACAGCAGAGAGCATGCTGACCGGTTGCATCGTGGCTTGGTTCGGCAACTTGAACGCCCAGGAGCGTAAATGACTGCAAAAAGTTGTAAACACTGCCCAGTCCATCATCGGCTCTGACCTCCCCACCATCGAGGGGATCTATCGCAGTCGCTGCCTCAAAAAGGCTGGCAGAATCATCAAAGAGGGGATAGAGCCTTCTCTGTTGCTGCTCCGGCACTCTGGAACACCCTGCCGTTGCACATCATACAGGCCCCCTCACTGTCCATCTTCAAATCCAGTGTTAAAACGCATTTGTACTCCCTGGCTTTTGACCATGCCTGAGGCTTTGCTTCTGTTTGTGGTGTTTTTGATGTTTCTTTATTTTACATGTCTTTTCCTACTATTTCTTTTGATTGTTATTTTTGGTGTGTATTAACTTTTTTGTCAATGATTAGTGATGTACAGCACTTTGTTGCAGCTTTGTTTGTTTTTAAAGTGCTCTATAAATAAAATTATTATTATTATTATTATAAAGACCCACACCATCCTGGCCACACACTCATCTCTCCGCTGCCTTCAGGTAGAAGGTACAGGAGCCTGAAATCTGCAACATCCAGGTTCAGTAATAGCTACTTCCCCACAGCCATCAGGCTATTAAACTCAACTCAAACAAACCCTAATCTTTAAATAGCTCATTACACTTTATCTGTTTATTTATGTGTGTGTATATATATATATTCATTGGTGTATGGTCACACTGATCTGGTCTGTTCTGTATTTATTCATGCCTACTATATTCTGTTGTGCTGAAGCAAAACAAGAATTTCATTGTCCTATATGGGACTCATGACAATAAACTCACTTGAATCTTGAATCTCTGGAGAGAAGGAATGGGTGGCGTTTTGGGTCGAGACTCTTCTTCAAACGGATGACACACTCCTTATAGCCATTACCCACTAATTCAGGCTGGTTCTGGTAAACCTCTTCTGTGCTCTTTCCAAAGCCTCCACATTCTATCTGTACGGGGCGACCAGAACTGCATGCAATACTACAAATGCAGATCAACCAATGTCCTATGAAGCTGCATTATGCAAATCTGCACTACCCAACTCTTATACGTAATGGCTCGTGCAACGCAGGCAAGCATACCACACCCCTCCTTTACTACTTTGTCTACCTGTGTTGCCATTTACAGGAAGCTGTGGAGCTGTGAGCTACTGAGATGCAGCACTTGACATTTCTTACACTTTATTACATCTAGGCTGGATTACTGTAACGCGCTCTATTTTGGTGTTGCTCGTTCTTCACTGGCTCGTCTCCAGTTGGTTCAGAATGCTGCTGCTCGCCTTTTAACAGGGACTCGAAAGACGGAGCACATATCGCCAATTCTGGCCTCCATACACTGGCTCCCGGTGCACTTTCGGATTCATTTTAAGATACTGCTATTTGTTTTTAAATCTCTGAATGGGCTCGCCGCGCCTTACATCTCTGAGCTGCCCAACCCATACGCTCCTGCCCGGTCCCTCAGGTCAGCTGGTCAGCTGCTCCTGGAGGTACCGAGGTCTAGTCGGAGGCTCAGAGGGGATAGAGCCTTCTCTGTTGCTGCTCCGGCACTCTGGAACACCCTGCCGTTGCACATCAGACAGGCCCCCTCACTGTCCATCTTCAAATCCAGTGTTAAAACGCATTTGTACTCCCTGGCTTTTGACCATGCCTGAGGCTTTGCTTCTGTTTGTGGTGTTTTTGATGTTTCTTTATTTTACATGTCTTTTCCTACTATTTCTTTTGATTGTTATTTTTGGTGTGTATTAACTTTTTTGTCAATGATTAGTGATGTACACCACTTTGTTGCAGCTATGTTTGTTTTTAAAGTGCTCTATAAATAAAATTATTATTATTATTATTATTATTATTATTATTTCACAGGAATAAATTTATTCCACCCGTTCCTTCTCTCCAGAGATGCTGCCTGTCCCGCTGAGTTACTCCAGCTTTGTGTGTCTATGTTTGGTTTAAACGTTAAACCAGCATCTGCAGTTCCTTCCTACACATAGAAGTTGGAAGGTTATGTTACAACATTACAAGACATTCCTTGAGAACACATTTGGAGTGTTGTGTTCAGTTTTGGTCGACCTGTTATTGGGGTTGATCCCCACCAGATGGCGCCACACGACAGCAGACTCTTGTGTGTCTTGCTGCCTTTTTTTTGGTATGACTGTACAGCAAATCAAATCCCTCGTGTGTTGCAAAACATACTTGGCTAATAAATTACGATTATGATTATGAATAAGCAGAAAAGGGTGCAGAGAAAATTTATTTAAGAAGGAACTGCAGATGCTGGAAAATCGAAGGTACACAAAAATGCTGGAGAAACTCAGCGGGTGCAGCAGCACCTATGGAGCGAAGGAAATGGGCAACATTTCGGGCCGAAACCGCAGTCTGAAGAAGGGTTTCGGCCCAAAACGTTGCCTATTTCCTTCGCTCCATAGATGCTGCTGCACCCGCTGAGTTTCTCCAGCATGTTTGTGTACGACAGAGAAAATTTACGTTGCAAGGACTCATGGGCCTGAGTTGTGGGGAGAGGTTGAGCAGGCTTGGATTGCAGCAGGATAAGAGGTGATGTTACAGAAGTGCATCATATCATGAAGAGATAAATGTAGTCTTTTACCCAGAGTTGGGATATCAAGAGCCAGAGGACACGGGTTAAAGATGAGGGGGGAAAGATCCTGAGGGACAACTTTCACACCTAGAATGAGTTGTAGACAGGAGGTAGATGAGGCCAGGTACTATCACAGCGTTGAAAAGCATTTAACCCATATAACAATTACAGCACGGAAACAGGCCATCTCGACCCTTCTAGTCCGTGCCGAACACATAATCTCCCCTAGTCCCATATACCTGCGCTCAGACCATAACCCTCCATTCCCTTCCCATCCATATAACTATCCAATTTATTTTTTAAATGATAAAAACGAACCTGCCTCCACCACCTTCACTGGAAGCTCATTCCACACAGCTACCACTCTCTGAGTAAAGAAGTTCCCCCTCATGTTACCCCTAAACTTCAGTCCCTTAATTCTCATGTCATGTCCCCTTGTTTGAATCTTCCCTACTCTCAGTGGGAAAAGCTTTTCCACGTCAACTCTGTCTATCCCTCTCATCATTTTAAAAACCTCTATCAAGTCCCCCCTTAACCTTCTGCGCTCCAAAGAATAAAGCCCTAACTTGTTCAACCTTTCTCTGTAACTTAGTTGCTGAAACCCAGGCAACATTCTAGTAAATCTCCTCTGTACTCTCTCTATTTTGTTGACATCCTTCCTATAATTAGGCGACCAAAATTGTACACCATACTCCAGAATTGGCCTCACCAATGCCTTGTACAATTTTAACATTACATCCCAACTTCTATACTCAATGCTCTGATTTATAAAGGCCAGCACACCAAAAGCTTTCTTTACCACCCTATCTACATGAGATTCCACTTTCAGGGAACTGTGCACAGTTATTCCCAGATCCCTCTGTTCACCTACATTCTTCAATTCCCTACCATTTACCATGTACTATTTGGATAGTTTAGTTTAGTTTTTTGTTATGAAATACAGCACAGAAACAGGCCCTTCAGTCCAGTCCGTATCCAACTGCAATCCCCGCATATTAAAACTATCACACACACACTATCTGGGGCTAAACGTTTTTAGAGGTCTTTAAAATGATGAGAGGGATAGACAGAGTTGATGTGGACAAGCTTTTCCCTTTGAGAATAGGGAAGATTCAAACAAGAGGACATGACTTCAGAATTAAGGGACAGAAGTTTAGGGGTAATATGAGGGGGAACTTATTTACTCAGAGAGTGGTAGCGGTGTGGAATGAGCTTCCAGTGGAAGTGGTGGAGGCAGGTTCATTGGTATCATTTAAAAATAAATTGGATAGTCATATGGATGAGAAGGGAATGGAGGGTTATGGTATGAGTGCAGGCAGGTGGGACTAAGGGGAAAAAAAGTTGTTCGGCACGGACTTGTTGGGCCGAGATGGCCTGTTTCCGTGCTGTAATTGTTATATGGTTATATGGTTATAAACCTGTACATCTTTGCAGTGTGGGAGAAAACCGAAGATCTTGGAGAAAACTCACGTACAAACTCCGTACAGACAGCACCCATAGTCAGGATCGAACTCGGGTCTCTGGCGCTGTAAGGCAGCAACTCTACCACTGCGTCACTGTGCTGCCCCAAAGTTACCTCGATAGGATAGATTTAGAAGGAATTGAATAACCTTTAATAATCCTTTACAGGAAATTACAGTGCCACAACAGCTTCAAACAGACATACCACACATTTCCACAGATAGCTTCAATACTTAATAAGTTAAAATACAATGAATGAATACTAAAAAAATCCAAAATTATTTTTGTGCATTATAAAACCTTATAGCAGCTGGTATACAAGACTAACTATATCTCTCCGTTTTGCACATTGGTGCAATCAGTCTCTGACTGAAGATGCTGCACTTGATCACCTTCAGGGCGTGGAGTGGGTGAGTGGGGTTGGTCATTATTGAACCTAGTTTGTTCAGAGTTCTGGCCTCTGCCACCTGCTGGACCGTTAGTTGCTCAGCCCCGACCACTGAGCCGGCCTTCCTGATCAGCTTGTCCAGTCTGTTTTTGTCCGCTGTGCTTTGAGGCCAAATGAGGCAGATGGGACATGTGTAGATGGGGCATGCTGGTTGGCATGGGCTAGTTGGGCTGAAGGGACATTTCACACTATGACACTATGACTCCATGTGCAGGCAGTTGAAACTAGTTTATTTTGGCTTCATGTTCAGCGTAGACACTGTGGGCTGAAGAGCCTGTTCCTGTGTTGTACTATTCCATGTTCCACATTCCAACTTTCCTCTCAAAGTATCTGAAAACGTAGTCTTCCTCCGTTAACCACTTGTTGCCCAGCTACATACTTTCTTGCATCAACTCGAATATTGCATCCCGTAAATGGTCCTCTCTCTGTTCTTCACAGGCCCCGGAATTAGATTCACCGGTTGAGACCACATACTGCCTTCTCCAGCTTCCTCAGGCCAACAGGCCAGCAACACCAGATAATCAGGACGCAGGCATTATCTACGCTGTGCCACAGAGAGTGCAACGCAGGTGAAGGGCTGGATCTCACATCTGCGCCCTATCCACATGGGGATCCTGTGGATAGGGTGAACTGTTTTAAATATCTGGGAGTCCACATCTCTGAGGATATGACATGGTCATCACACGCCTCAGCACTGGTGAGTAAGGCAAGGCAGCGCCTTTACCACCTCAGGCAATTGAGGAAATTCAGAGTGTCTCCGAGGATCCTCCAGTGCTTCTACGCAGCGGCGGTGGAAAGCATCTTGTCCGGGAACATTACCATCTGGTTCGGGAATTGCTCTGCCAAGGACAAGAAGGCTCTGCAGAGAGTAGTACGTTCGGCCGAACGCACTATGGGAACTTCACTCACCCCCCTGCAGGGCATATACAACAGGAGGTGCAACTCCAGAGCAAACAAAATCATGAGAGACCTCTTCCACCCCTGCAACGGACTGTTCCAGCCGCTACGGTCAGGCAAACGCCTCCGTTGCCATGCAGTGAGAACGGAGAGGTTGAGAAGGAGTTTCTTCCCAGAGGCAATTCGGACTGTAAACGCCTTTCTCACCAGGGACTAACTGTACAGAACGTTTTTCCTTCTATTATTTATTATGTAATATAATATGTGTGTTATGATTGTGTTTATAATTTGTTTGGTTGTTTTGTTGTTCCACGAGCATTGCCACTTTCATTTCACTGCACATCTCGTATGTGTATGTGACAAATAAACTTGACTTGACTTGACTTGACTTGACTTGGAACAGCAGCATTTTGTTGGGACATTGGATCAGCTAACAGCGCCAACAGGAGAAGATGGACACAAGGAGAAATGTCACAACCCAGGCCTTTCAGAAAAAGATGCAAAGTGCTGGAGTAACTCAGCGGGCCAGGCTGCATCTCTGGAGAACATGGATAAGTGACGTTTCGGGTCGGGACCCTTCATCAGACTGTATGTGGTGGGGGAGGTGGGGGAAGAAAGCTTGAAGAGAATAGAGGCAGGACAAATATTGACGAGTGATAGGTGGATACAGGGAGGCGGGAAGGGTTTGGTAGGTGGATAGTTGGACAAAGCCCAGAGATAAAAAGACAAAAGGTTTGAGATAAGAATAGGAGAGTTTCAAATTGTGAAGCTGGAGGACAAATGT
>NW_026575663.1:0-37333 GCF_028641065.1 Leucoraja erinaceus
GTGTAACAGTTATATCACTCACTGCCGAAAGATCATCGAGGGAGGAAGTGGTAGCTAAAGACCAACGAGTTTGTTAGTTTTAAAAAACAAATGTTTATTAACAACAACTAAAAGTAGCTCCCCTGGTCTTTAAATTATAAATTTGCGGTTTCTAAAATTCTCTCCGCAAAGACGTCCTTCTCCATCAGCGGTTTGCGGTAGAATTTTTGGAATGTCGATTCCCTTGACCATCCCGCTGCACTGAGGATGTGGTCTAGGGGAACCTGCATCCGATCCGCCGCTGACGTGGACGCTGCCCTGGTTGAATGGGATTTAAAAACATCTGTGTTAATCCCTGCCATATTAAGGACCTGTTTCAACCATCTGGATATTGTCTGGCTGGTAACCCGTCCAAAAGGCTTTTTATGGCTGACCCATAAGGCTTTTTCTCCCCCTCTAAGAGTTTGGCTTGTGTCTATGTAATTATAAAGGTGGGTCACCACACACAGCCTAGGTTCTGGAGGGTATGCCCGGAAGATCAACGGGGAATTGGATGTACCTGGTCTGCTCTGTTTGACCAACCCCGGCATGGTAAAAGTAATGGTATCTGGGGTGGTCACCATGTGGTCCAGATTTAACTGATGCAGCGACTGAACTCTCTGAGCAGAGACAAGCGCCATGAGCATGAGGGTCTTATAAGTGGACTGTTCCAGGCTCAGGGATCCCACCGGAGGCCAACCTCGAAGGTGTGACAATACTACACTAACATCCCACATATGGGTGTATCTAGGTGTAGGGGGTTTGGTGTTATAA
Organism: Leucoraja erinaceus; assembly: GCF_028641065.1. NCBI lineage: Eukaryota > Metazoa > Chordata > Chondrichthyes > Rajiformes > Rajidae > Leucoraja > Leucoraja erinaceus. The sequence continues at coordinate 793 of NW_026575663.1, forward strand.
ATCCCTTTAAGGAGTTTGATAACCAGAGGGTGGGATCCAACACTATGCTGTCCTATGGGCATAAGGTATGCGGACAGGGCGCTCCGAGCTGCATTGATGGCACTGTAGCTCATCTTTAGGTCATGGTGCAGGTGGGCCAGGAACTCCAGCACATCCGAGATCGAAGCCGTCTTGTAAGATGTCCCTGCTTCCAGACAGTACTGTTCCCATTTCCTGATGTAGGTCAGGTACTGTTTCTTGGTGGAAACTCGCAGGGATGCCGACATGGTGGTGATTGTTCTCTCTGATAACCCCAATCCCCGGTAAGGTCTGTTCAGAATCTGGAAACCAGGAGGTTCAATTTTTGGTGGCATGGATGACTAATGCCAGTTACCGGGTGAGTCAATAATTGGGGGTGGTTGTGAAGGACCATAGGTGTCTCTACCACCATGTCGTGGAACATTGGGAACCATGGTTGGGTAGGCCAGTCGGGCACGACCAGAATGCCGGAGGCTGAGTCTGCCTGAATTTTCTGGAGTACCCGACTGATGAGGCAGAAGGGAGGGAAAGCATAGAAAAAGAAATTTCCCCAATCCAGCGTGAAGGCATCTACCGCTGCTGCCTCTGGGGTCTGGTTCCCAAGCACATACATGGGTAGTTGGTGATTTAGTCTAGACACAAAACAAATCTATATCTGGCGTACCATATTGCTTGACAATTCTAGCAAATAGTTTCGGGTCCAACATCCATTCGATGTTGTCATTGAATTTTCGTGACCTGGTGTCCGCCACTAAATTTAGCTTGCCTGGTAAATAGGCAGCTGATAGCCAAATATGTCTCTCGACACACCATTGCCAGATTATAGCAGTTAATTTGTCGCATGATACTGATTTAATGCCACCCATGTGCTGGATATAAGATACTGCCGTTGTGTTGTCAATCATAATCCTAACATGCACATGCCGCATATCAGATGCATATGCTTTTAGCCCATAAAAGGCGGCGAGCATTTCCAAGAAGTTAATGCCCAGTGATTGTAGTAGCGATGCCTCTAAGTTAGTCCATCTGCCACCTGTGCTGTCTATGGAGTTAGTAGCTCCCCAGCCTAAAGCACTGGCATCTGTTGTAATGGTTATGTTAGGATTGGTGACGGCGATAGGACTGTGACTGTGCCAAATATTATCGACCCACCACTGAAGTTCTGATCTGGCTTCAGTGGGTAACTCCATTTTGCGGTCATAATGCCCCCTATTAAGACGTAATGCATGAGTCCTTGCTCTTTGCAAATTTTGATAATGCAAGGGCCCATGTTGGGCAGCCGGGAATGCTGCTACTATAGAGCCAATGACTCTGGCTACGTGCCGTATCCTTGGTTGCGGTATAGCAATTAAATGGTTACAAGCTTCGATGAGTGAAACTTTTTTGTCTCTGGGCAGAGTGACAGTCATATGGATAGTGTCAATAGTGAAGCCTAGGTAATCCATGTTAGTAGTAGGCTCCAATATTGATTTATCTGGGTGTAGGATGAATCCCAAAGTTTCAAGGAGTTGTTTAGTGGCTAAAACTCCTGCGACAGCTAGTTCCCTTGTTCTCCCTAATATGAGAACATCGTCCAGATAGGCCACGACTAAATGTTTTTGTTCTCTCAATTTTTTCATGGCCACTTTGAGAATTTTTGTAAATAATCTGGGAGCTGTCGTTAAACCATTGGGCAAGGCTCTGTACTGCCATAGCTGGCCCATCCAGATAAATTTCATATATTTGTAATAATCTTTATGAATGGGTACTAAATAGTAAGCATCCTTGATATCTATGCTTGCCATGTAGTATCCCTTGGAGATCAGTTGTCTGGCAGTGACAAATGTCTCCATTTTGAAATGTTGATACTCAACAGACTGATTAAGTGACGTCAGATCAATAATAATGCGACATCCACCATCTTTCTTGGATTTGAGAAAAATATTTGATACAAATTCTTGCGGCTCGTGTGTGGTCATTTCTATGATGCCTTTAGCCACGAGCCGATCTAGTTCAGCTTGTCCTTCTACCTTCTCAACTGCTGAGGGAAGGAATACCCTTTGGGGCATGTGCTGAACTGGCGGTTCTATGCGTGGTTTGAATTCAATTTTGTATCCACTGATACTGTTGAGTATAAACTTATTGTTAGTAAGGGAGCACCAATCATGCTTGAAGAACCTCAAACGTCCTCCTGTTAATACAACACCCTTTGTCTGTGCATGTTGGCAGGAACCAGACCCACCTACCTCCATGTTTATTTGTGGGGGCGTTTCCGATAGGTTTGGCCCAAGGTTTTGTCCGTGTTGGTGCTGCGCTGGGTGGGGCGGCGCATCTTCCCACGGCTCCGCCCTGGGCCCCGCTCTAAAAAAGAGCTCTGGGGGTAGTGGGAGGCGGTCACCAGGCTTTCACCAGCTCGGTACCTGCTGGTGGATGCTGAGGCGTGCTGCCAACTGGGTGTCTTCACCCTGCTCGGTCCTGGCGCTGCCCTCATGAGGCCTACAGGTTTGGCCGCCTCTTCCAACTCTTTGAGTTTCTTGGCCAAGTCTGCACCAAATAGCAGCGCCTCCCGTTCCGGCGCTGGAGCTTTGCAGAGGCCTGCGTATTTCGGATTGAGGGCAGGCCTGATGTTATCCCGCCGTAGGCTGTTGAGCTCGTACGTGGTGTTGCACATCAACGCCAGTGCATCCTGCTGGGGTATGGAGAGCTCTTCGTTCCCGACGAACCGAGCAAAGGCGGTGATGGCTGCAGAGTGGAGCTTCAGGACCCGCTGCATTTTTACCTCGTGAGTCCTGATCTGCTGCCCCAGCTGGTTCCATATTTGCCCGTTGACAGTTTTCACCCGTAGCGCCTCGCAATTCTCTGGCGCTGTATAGGTATCAAGGGCCTGCTGGACGACCTTTTCCTGCAGCGGCTTGTTGGCAAGCCTATTGATACTGGCCGCCAGTCTAGGTGGTAGTACCATCCCGGTCGTTGGGGGCGCTGCGTACCGACCCACTACACCCAGTAGCTCTTCTTCTAGCACGCCCGGCATACTGATGTTGTCGTCCGCCTGCCCTTGGGATAGGCCAGCCCAGTCCTGGCCTCCCTTACTGCCCTCGAACAGAGAGGGTACAGAAGGGTGTGGTGATGGTAAGGAGGAGGCCAAAGCCCGTCCTCCTGGGAGATGCCTAGCCTGCATCTCCTCATCAATCATCTGTTCCAGGAGCTGCCTCATGCAGCTGATGCGGGCGTCTCCCCGTTTCGGTGGTGGAGAGCGTTCCCGTTCCTCCGACGAATCGGAGGACACCGGCCGGTCCGTTTTATGGGTAGCCTTCCTCCCTGTGCGGGGCATCGATATCGGCAGCACAGGGGGCGGCTCGGTGTCGGGTGAGCGGGAGCGTTGAAATGGCTCCTCCGCTACGAGTGGCTGCCGCCCAGCTATGGACCCCTCCTCGGGTGGAGTAGGGCAGGCAGTCCTTCTGGCTGGTCGCTTTCGGGTGGCCATAATTCTCCACCGTTGAGCGACTCTGTAACACAAAAAAGGCACTTGCCTGAGGTCTTGACTTTATGCTGCCGCTGGAGAGCCTGGCTCCAGCTGCTGCCGCTGTTGCACTGCTGACGTAATGCCGCGCCTGCGCGCTGGGTGGGTTCTTCACGTAGTCACTCACGTGACTCCGAAGTAAAATAAACAGTTAAACAGGTACAGGTGCACAACCTTTTATCCGAAAGCCTTGGGACCAGACACTTTTCGTAATTCAGAATTTTTCGGCTTTCGGAATGGAAGATTTTTAGCGTAGATTTTAACGGCTGGCTCAGTGGTAGAGTGCTCGGCTCATATCCGCAAGGTCGCGAGTTTGCGCCTCGATCCCGGCAGTTACTCGATCGCGAGTTTGAGTCTTCAATGTAGTTTTTTCTTGCAGAATAGGAGAGAATAGGGAGGGAGGGTTAGGCTGGGATCATTCTCTGCGAGATAATCTTAGTGCGGGAGACAAGTGTAGGAGAGGTGTACTGACTGTGTGGGCAGAACTTTGGAAGTGATTGCCCACCATTCTCAAAAGCCGCTGTGTCTCCCTGTCCCTCCAACTCCAGAGGAGTCCACTCCCCGATGGGCCGCTACGGCGACAAGTGGCAGTTCGCCCACAGCCCGAGCTGCGCCCCCTCATCCGCAACCCGGGTTCCTCTGGAGTTGGAGCGGGGCTGGGCTAGAGTTGTTGCTGGCTGTGAGTCTCTGGGATCTCTGCGCTTGCAGTGGGCCTGGGGGTCGGTGTCCCGATGAGGGGGCGCAGTTCGGGCTGTGGGCGAACTGCCACTTGTCGGTGTAGCGGCGCATCGGGGAGCGGCTTCTGGTGGTCCTGACGTCTCTCAGCTCCTGTCCAGGGGGGTGGCCGGAGACATCAGGACCAACAGGAACCCGCTCCCCGATGCGCCGCTACAGCGACAAGTGGCAGTTCGCCCACAACTCGAGCTGCGCCCCCTCATCCGCAACCCGGGTTCCTCTGGAGTTGGAGCGGGGCTGGGCTAGAGTTGCTGCTGGCTGTGAGTCTCTGGGATCTCCGTGCTTGCAGTCGGTGTCCCGTTGGTCCTGACGTCTCCGATCACCCCCCTGGAATGGAGCTGAGACTGGGAACTGTACCGCCCTTACCCCCTCCCGCTGCAACTGCAAACAACCCCACAGTTCCCAGTCTCAGGTCCTGTACAGGGGGGTGGCCGGAGACGTCACAGCCCGAGCCGCGCCCCCTCATCCGCAACCTCAAGACCAAGACGCACCTTGCACACCATCAGCTTCTGTCCCTACGGGGAGCGTGTTGCTCTGGAATTGGAACGGGGCTGGGCTGCTGCTGGCTGTGGGTCTCTGGGATCTCCGTGCTTGCAGTGGGCCTGGGGGCCGGTGTCCCGTTGGTCCTGACGTCTCCGGTGACTGGCACTAGCTCCGACGTGAAGACAGTGCAAAACCCCCGCGCCGGTGCAATGGGCGGGGAGCTGGAGAAGGGAGGGAAGGGGTCACACACATGGCCTGGAAGCAGAGGGGTGTAGGTGGGGTGAAACTTAAGGGAGCGACAATTTGCTGCTGCCTGCCCGCTGAGTTAAAAAGTTCTCATGCAAGACTCACGATACACTGTGTATCGTGTCTACCGTGGGAACGTTTTGACTCAGCGGGCAGGCAGCAGCAGATTGTCAATTATTAACCCTCCCGCGCAATATACCCTCACCTTCTCTTTTATGAATGGGGATTTAGTTCCCCTTTCTTCGAGGACCGACCGGAGGTTCCGCTGTCACCTCTGCGGGCCGCCCTCGGTGAACGTTTTCAAGGACCTTTCTTCAAGGACTGAAAAAATGTCGCTATTCGGAGGTTTTCGTTATTTGGAACTTCGGATAAAAGGTTGTGCACCTGTACATGGATACACAATACTTTGGGAATTGCTCTACCAAGGACAAGAAGGCTCTGCAGAGTAGTGCGTTCGGTCGAACGTACTATGGGAACTTCACTTGCCCCTCCTGCAGGAACTATACATCAGGAGGTGCAACTCCAGAGCCAACAATATCATGAGAGACACCTTCCACCCCTGCAACGGACTGTTCCAGCTGCTACGGTCAGGCAAACGCCTCCGTTGCCATACGGTGAGAACGGAGAGGTTGAGAAGGAGTTACTTACCAGAGGCCATTCGGACTGTAAACGCCTATCTCACCAGGGACTAACTATACTGAACGTGTTTCCTTCCATTATTTATTATGTAAAGGAATATGTGTGTTATGATTGTGTTTATAGTTTGTTTGGTTGTTTGTCTTTTGCACAAAAGTCCGCGAGCATTGCCACTTTCATTTCACTGCACATCTCGTATGTGTATGTGACAAATAAACTTGACTTGACTTGCCTTGGATAGAACACGTTTGGTGGGTAATGGACCAAATGCAGGCAGATAATAATAATAATAATAAATTTTATTTTCGGGCGCCTTTCAAAGTCTCAAGGACACCTTACTGAAATTAACAGAAGAGAAAAACCATATAGTCGGAGAAAAATAAATAGTAAGGACATCACCAGTACACAAATTAAAGACAGAAATCGCTCCAAAGACAAAAAATCAAAAAAACACAATGTGAAGAGAGAGCAGCGGCAGCTAAAGTGCGCCAGCGTCCACTCTCCCTTCCGACAGCCATCTTAGACGCAGACTAACATATTTTATACACAAAAAAAAAAAAAAAAAAATCATCCCCCCACAGTGGATACCACTGTGGGGGAAGGTACAATGTCCAGTCCCCATCCCCAGGTCACCCAAAGTCAGGCCTATTGAGGCCACCGCAATTGCCTCCACTGAGGCCCGATGTTCCTGGCCGTTCTGGCCGGGTGGTGTTGCTCCGGCGTCGGGAGAGTCCTCACAGCGGCTGGGCCACGTGGAACGGCCGCTTCCTAGCTGGGGACCACGGCTTCCGAAGCCGATAAGGCCGCGCCGGTTTCGAGCTCCCAGGCTCCCGATGTTAAGAGTCGGCGCTGCCCGCTCCGCTCCGTAGACCCGCAGCCCAGAGGTGTTGATCTCGGCGGTCACAGCTCACCAGAGCTCCAGCGCGTCAATCCAGCACGGCAACCCAGGCATGGCATCACCCACTCCGCTCCACGATAGCGCTTCAGCGCTGTGCCGCCAACGAAGCCGAGGTGCTGGGCGGTCCCTGCCAGGAAAGGCGCTCCACGCCCGCTGGTAGGCCGCGAGGACGGGGCAGGCTGGAGAAAAAGCTGCCTCACCGACCAGGTAGGGACCTAGAAGTATAATTACCCCCTACCGCCCACATTAAAAAGTCCATTTCTCCAAGCAGCCGTTCCCCAAGATGGCTCCTCCTCGGATGGGACTAGTGTGGCTGGTACATGTTGGTCAGTGTGGTCACGTTGGGTCGAAGGGCCGTTTGCACACTACACTACTCTGTGACTCTTACACCAAGTGCTGCAGTAATTCGGAGGATCATACAGCGTCTGTGGAAAACATGGATATGTGACGTTTCGGGATGGGACCCTTCTTCAGACTGACAACATGTTAACAGGTGAGGGGGTGAAGGGCAGATGAGTGGAGTATTTGGAGTATTGCATACAGTTCTGGTCACTCCATTACAGGACTGATGTGGAGGCTTTGGGGAAGGTGCAGAGATGGTTTAAAAACAAGGAACTGCAGATGCTGGTTTACAAAAAGGACACAAAATAATGAACTCAGCGGGACATGCAGCATCTCTGGAGAGAAGGAATGGGTGATGTTTCAGGTCGAGACTGAAGAAGGGTGTGCCAGCAGGCCGGAGGGGTGGGCAAAGGCCTTGCCACAGAGCGGGCAGGTGAAGGGGCGCTGGCCGGTGTGGACTCGCCGGTGCTCCAGCAGGTGGTCAACACGGGTGAAAACGGAATATGCGGCCACTGTTTGACAGATGAGGTTGAAACAGAGGTGCACTTCCTCCTAAAATGCAAAAAAATTGACAAAACAAGGAAAGCATACTTTGACAAACTCAGTGTGGCAACCCCTGATTTTAAAGAACTAGATGATACATCAAAACTAAGAATAATCCTTGGCGAAGGAAATACCGCACATCTTAGTGCACAATACGTAACAGCATGCCACAACCTGAGAGATGGTGAATGACCAACATGCACATATGTACGCACACACTAATTGACATTAACATAGAAACATAGAAATTAGGTGCAGGAGTAGGCCATTCGGCCCTTCGAGCCTGCACCGCTATTCAATATGAAATTGGCTGATCATCCTACTCAGTATCCCGTACCCGCCTTCTCTCCATACCCTCTGATCCCCTTGGCCACAAGGGTCACATCTAACTCCCTCTTAAATATAGCCAATGAACTGGCCTCAACTACCCTCTGTGGCAGAGAGTTCCAGAGATTCACCACTCTGAATCTCTGGAATTAACTGGCACTAAGAAATTAATATTGAATTGCTAAACTTGCTATTGTGTTGTACTGCTTACAGCTGCAAGAACGTGTAGCAATCGATAAAGGGCTATAGGCCTATTGCGAGTTTATGCACAGGGACATATCTATCCTTGCACTGTATACTTGTATTTATACTTATGCATCTTAAATATGTCATGTTTTATACTTTGGCAATATAACAATGTATTTTTTATCATGCCAATAAAGTTTTAAATTGAAATTGAATTGAATTGAGAGAGATAGAGAGATAGAAAGGGATAGATAGAGAGCTAGAGAGAGAGAGAGAGAGATGGATATATAGATAGAAAGATATATATATATATATATAGAGATAGATAAAGATAGATAGAGAGAGAGAGAGAGAGAGATAGATAGATAGAGAGAGAGATAGATAGAGAGATAGCAAGAGATAGAGATGGATAGAGATATATATATAGAGAGAGAGATAGATAGAGAGAGATAGAGATAGAGACAGAGAGAGATAAAGATTATGTGATTCTGCTACATTTTGTTTGTTTGTCTTTTTGCACAAAGTCCGCGAGCATTGCCACTTTTCATTTCACTGCACATCTCGTATGTGTATGTGACGAATAAACTTGACTTGACTTGAGATAGAGAGAAAGAGATCCATCAGCCCCCACCCGAGATTGATGGTGGAGTTGCGGCGGCGCAGGCCCTACCCCGACCCCAGGCCCGGCTCCCCGAGCACCGCCAATCCCAGGCCCAGTCACCGTGTCCGGGGTGCGAGAGCCCGCCCCCTCCCCGCACCGAATTCTCCCCCAGGCCCTCGGCCGCCCCGATCCACCGGAGCCTGTCTCTCACCGCCCCTGTCACTGAGGCCCTGCCCGGCCCGGCCCGGGTACTCACGGCTCATCATCACCGTTGCCCCGGAGACGGAGAGACACCGCGCGGCGCGGCGGGGTCCTCAGCCCGGAAATGACGTCGTGGCGCAGGCCCGTTGCCCCGCAGACAGAGAGACCGTGCAACGTGGGGGGAGGAGAGAGGGGCATCGTCCCGGAAATGACGTCGCTGCCTCCCCGTCCAGTGCGGGTCGGCTCCATTTTGGGCCGCGGCCACTCGTCATTTCCGGGCTGAGCAGCGGAGCGGCCTCAGCCCGGAAATGACGCCGCGGCCGCGGCCCAAGATGGAGCCGACCCGCACTGGACGGTGAGAGAAAGAGAGAGAAGGAGGGAGAGGGGGGAGGGGGGAGAGGGGGAAGGAGGGAGAGGGGGAGGGAGGGAGAGGGGGAGAGATAGAGAAAGAGAGGGGGGTGGGGGAGAGAACAAGAGAGGTAGTGGGGAGAGAGTGAATTTGAGAGAGGGCAGAGAGATAAACAGACTAGAGGGAGTGAGTGAGGGAGAAAGATAGAACGTTGAGGAGAGGGAGAGGGTGTGAGGAGACAGAGACAGATAGAGAAAGAGGGAGGAAGAGAGGGAAAGGGAGAGTGGGGAGGGAGAGAGAGAGGAAGGGAGAGGGAGAGAGAGGGAGTGCAGAGAAGGTTCACCAGACTGATTCCTGGGATGTCAGGACTGAGGGATGAAGAAAGAACTGGATAGACTTGGTTTATACTCTCTAGAATTTAGGAGATTGAGAGGGATCTTATAGAAACTTACAAAATCTTTAAGGGGTTGGACAGGCTAGATGCAGGAAGATTGTTCCCGATGTTGGGGAAGTCCAGGACAAGGGGTCACAGCTTAAGGATAAGGGGGAAATCCTTTAGAACCGAGATGAGGAGAACTTTTTTCACACAGAGAGAGGTGAATCTCTGGAACTCTCTGCCACAGAGCGTAGTTGAAGCCAGTTCATTGGCTATAATTAAGAGGGAGTTAGATGTGGCCCTTGTAGCTAAGGGGATCAGAGGGTATGGAGAGAAGGAGGTACGGGATACTGAGTTGGATGATCAGATGATATTAAATGGCGGTGCAGGCTCGAAGGGCCGAGGCCTACTCCTGCAGATTTCTATGTTTCTATGGTTCTATGAGAGGCAGAGTGTGGGGAGGGAGACAGGAGGGGTGGAGAGAATGGGGAGGGAGAGAGGGATTGAGTAGAGGGAGAGAGGGGTAGAGAGAGATAGAGGGGCGGAGATAGATGGGTGGAGAGAGAAGGGAGGGCAAGAAAGAGTGGGGAAGGGGAGGAGAGAGAGAATTCGGAGAGGTAGAGAGAGAGATATCTGAGTGGTGGGGGGCTGAGTGGGGCACGAATAAAGGGAGAGATTCAGAGAGAGAGGGACAGTCCGGGGGGGGGAGGGAGGGGCGGGGGGTTGGAAAAGGGGTGAAGTGAGTAGCGGGGGGAAGCAGGGAGTCAAGGGAGGGGGAAGGGATTCAAGGGGGAGTGGGTTTGGTACCGAGAGGGGGGTGAATGGGGGGGCAGGGAACTGGGAGGGGGGGAGGGAGAGGGGTCAAGTGGGTCATGGAAGGGGGTGGGGAGCCTGGTGGAGGTTCACACTGTAGGGGTGGGGAGGAGGGGGGACTGAGGAAAGGGGGGTAATGAGCAGGAGGCGGCAGAGGTAAGGGGCAGGGAGCCACAGGGAGGAGGTCACATTGTTTGGGGGTGGGGAGGGTGTTGCAGTTTAGGAAGTCAAACCAGGGCAGGATCTTTACTGTGAATGGCGGGGCGCTGGGGCAATAGACAATAGGTGCAGGATTAGGCCATTTGGCCCTTTGGGCCAGCACCGCCATTCAATGTGATCATGGCTGATCATTCCGAATCAGTTCCTGCCTTTCCCCATATCCCTTGACTCAGCTATCTTTAAGAGCCCTATCTAGCTCTCTCTTGAAAGTATCCACAGAACCGGCCTCCACCGCCCTTTGAGGCAGAGAATTCCACAGACTCACAACTGTGAGAAAAAGTGTTTCCTCGTCTCTGTTCTAAATAGCTTACCCCTTATTCTTAAACTTTGTGGCCCCCGGTTCTGGACTCCCCCAACATCAGGAACATGTTTCCTGCCTCTAATGTCCAAACCCTTAACAATCTTATATGGTTCAATAAGATACCCTCTCATCCTGTACAAGTCCAGTCACTCCATTCTCTCGGCATATGACAGTCCCCCCCATCCCGGGAATTAACCTTGTAAACCTACGTTGCTCTCCCTCAATAGCAAGAATGGCCTTCCTCAAATTAGGGGACCAAAACTGCACACAAAACTCCAGGTGTGGTCTCATTAGTACTCTGAACTCTGAGCTTTGCAGAATGTGTAGAACAGGGGGATCTAGCATTGCGGCTCCGAGTTGGGCAGAAGGGCCTCTTTCCAACGCTGTATCACTCCATGACTCAATGACAAAGTGCTGGAGTAACTCAGCGGGCCAGGCCGCATCTGTGGAGAAGATAGACACAAAGTGCTGGAGTAACTCAGCGTGTCAGGCAGCATCTGTGGAGAGAAGAATGGGTGGCGTTTTGTGTCGACACCCTTCTTTGGTTTAGTTTACTTTAGAGATGCAGCGCGGAAACAACAGGTCTTTCGGCCCATGGAGACAGCACCCGTAGTCAGGATCGAGCCCAGGTCTCTGGCGGTGAGGCAGCAACTGTACCGCTGCGCCAGTGTGCCGCGCACAATTATATAACGGTTTCCTCCGCCATAAACACACTCAATATGTGCTAGTAATGTCCTGTTTGCCAGCGTGTTGACCCTCTGTGTTCCCCTCCTGCAGGGTTTAGGAGCCGTGGCTGTGGACGGAGAGACGGGGACTTGAGCGGCCATTGAGGGCGGCCAGGGTGCAGGTGAGCCTCCCCATCTGCTCGGTGTGCGGGCTGAGCTTCGAAGGGCTGAGCTTCGATGGAGGACCACATGACGGGGCACAACAAGGAGAAGCGTTATGAGTGTGACGTGTGTGGCAAGGCCTGGCAGAGCCCGAGCGAGCTGGAGACCCACCGGCGGGTGCACACAGGAGAACGCCCCTTCGACTGCTCGGACTGCGGCAAGAGCTTCAAGACGGCGATGGTCCTGAAGATACACCGGCGGATGCACACGGGCGAGAAGCCCTATGGCTGCTCCACATGCGGCAAGAGCTTTGCCCAGTTGTCGGGGCTGTGGGAGCACCAGCAGGTGCACAGCAGTGAGCGGCCCTTCACCTGCTCCGACTGCGGCAAAGGCTTCAAGTCGTCCAAGGACCTGAAGGTGCACAGGCGCGTGCACACCGGGGAGCGGCCCTACACCTGCAGCGACTGCGGCAAGGGCTTCACCCAGTCCAGCGGCCTGCTGCAGCACCAGCGCACCCACACCAGCGAGCGCCCCTACACCTGTGTCCAGTGCGGCAAGGACTTCACCCAATCCAGCGGCCTGGTGCTGCACCAGCGCACTCACAGTGGTGAGCGCCCCTACACTTGTGCCCAGTGTGGCAAGAGCTTCACCCAATCCAGCAGCCTGCTGGTGCACCAACGCAGCACCCACAATGGCGAGCGCCCCTACACCTGCGCCCAGTGCGGCAAGGGCTTCACCCAGTCCAGCACCCTGCTGGCGCACCAGCGCACCCACACCGGTGAGCGCCCCTACACCTGCGCCCAGTGCGGCAAGGCCTTCACCCGCTCCAGTGGCCTGCTGGAGCACCAGCGCACCCACACCAGCGAGCGTCCCTACACCTGCGCCCAGTGCGGCAAGGGCTTCACCTGCTCCACCAGGCTGCTGTCCCACCAGCGGGTGCACGCCGGCGACCGTCCCGTCCCCAGCCTGGTGTGTGGAGAGCGCTTTGCCATGGCCTCCCACGCCCTGTCTCACCAGCACGTGCACACCAGTGGCCAGCCCTACGACTGCCCGTACTGCGGTGAGGCGTTTGACAGCTCGCGGGGGTTGCGGCAGCACTGGCGGGCCCACGTCGGCGAGCAGCTGCTCCCACAGTGACAAGAGAGCAGGGGGGCTGCGGGAGCACCAGCGGATACACACCAGATAGAGACCCTTTGTGTGCGCTGAGTGTGGCAAGGGTTTCACCCGCATGCCCAGCCTGTGGCAGCACCGGAGTACCCATGGCTGTGAGCGTCCCTTGCCCTGCCCGTCCTGTGGTGAGGGCTTCACCCGCCTTGACCACCTGCTGGAGCACCGGCGAGTCCACACCGGCCAACGCCCCTTCACCTGCCCGCTCTGTGGTAAGGCCTTTGCCCGCTCTCATAAGGCCTTTGCCCGTTCCTCCAGCCTGCTGGCACACCGTCACGTGGATAGGCACTGTTTAGGTAAACACAAAATGCTGGAAGGAATGGGTAACATTTCTATCACTTGCCAGGCTTTGTCCATCCCCATCTCTCTTTTCCAGCTTCCTCCCCCCACCCTCTCCACTCAGTCTGAAGAAGGGTCCTGACTCAAAACGTCGTCTGTCCTTTCCCTCCAGAGCGGTGGAGGAACTCAGTGGGTCAGGCCGCATCTGTAGAGGGAAGGGAATCTAAGGCGACCACTCCCACCTTTCCTTTCCAACTTTCTCCAACCCCCACACCAAGCAGTCTGAAGAAGGGTCCTGACCTAGAATGTTGCCTGGCCATGCTCTCCAGAGGTGTAAGTTACTCCAGGAGATTGTGTCTCTTTTTGTAAACCAGCATCTGCTGTTCCTTGTATCTAGACTAGGTGTGCATTTCATCCTACACTTGCGCACGGTCCTCCAAGATTTTTCTCCTTTGCCGAGGATCGCCCGTGAGGAGCTCCAACCTCGGGGCCTGTGGACTTTTAACACCGTTAAGCCCGCGGTCTCCGGTAAGAAGAGGCCGACTCGGGAGCTCCATCCTGCAGTGTTCCGATCCTTCCCGCTGCCGGAGTTTCGTTCATTTACCGACGTGAGGGCTTCGGACATCGGACCGTTGGTAGCGGCGACTGCGGAGGGTTCAACAGCCCCGACCGGCGACTGCGGAGGGTTCAACAGAACAAATGAGAAAGATGATTGACCTTTATTACCTTCCATCACAGTGAGGAATGTGGATTCCGCTGTGGTGGATGTTTCTGTTAAATTTTATTTTATGTGGCTGTGTGTCTTGTTGCTTTTTACTTAGTATGGCTGTATGGGAACTCAAATATCACTGTACCTTAATTGGTGCATGTGACAGTAAATGTGAACTGAACTAACTCTTGAAATCATCCAGTGAATCGGCCTCCACTGCATTCTGTGGCAGGGAATTCCACAGATTCACAACACTGGTTGAAAAAGTTTTTCCTCATCTCAGTCCTATACGACCTACCCTTATTCTTAAACGGTGGCCCCTGTTTCTGATAATATCCTAGTTATAAAATACAAATTATAACGTCAGGTATTTTATTAAGTAAAGATTAATTTGACTTCTTTGGGTTTTGAGTTCTGAAGCTTTGTAATTCTGTGCTGTAGATGAGCTGTGTAATCAGGAAATTGGAGGCCAGCATTCAAACTGCATCCAAGCTGCTTCCTGTTGTGCCCAAGCAAAAGATATTGACAATGGTGGGAGAGGATGTGTTTCCTGAAAGGTGCTGGCTTGTGTCAACAGAAGCCTTGAGAGAGGATGTGTTTCCTTTGGAGTTGGTTCTCTGTAAACAGGAACTTCTGTGGGTAATTGATACAGATGCTTTCATTGTTTTAGAAGGTACTTCCGATGATAGACCTTTGACTAGGTTCCTAGTGTTTGGGGGTTTGTAACTAAAGTTTGTGACCGATATAACCATAACATGAGAAGTATTGTGTTAGTGGCAATACAGGTGCACAACCTTTTATCCGAAGTTCCAAATAACGAAAAGCTCCGAATAGCGGACATTTTTTTCAGTCCTTGAAGAAAGTTCCTTGAAAACGTTCACCGAGGGCGGCCCGCAGAGGTGACAGCGGAACCTCCGGTCGGTCCTCGAAGTAAGGGGAACTAAATCCCCATTCATAAAAGAGAAGGTGAGGGTATATTGCGCGGGAGGGTTAATAATTGACAATCTGCTGCTGTCTGCCCGCTGAGTTAAAACGTTCCCACGGTAGACTCAAGATACACAGTGTATCGTGAGTCTTGCATGGGAACTTTTTAACTCAGCAGGCAGGCAGCAGCAAATTGTCGCTCCCTTCAGTTTCACCCCACCTACACCCCTCTACTTCCTGGCCATGTGTGTGATCCCTTCCCTCCCCTCTCCAGCTCCCCGCCCATTGCACCGGCGCGGGGGCTTTGCACTGTCTTCACGTCGGAGCCAGTGCCAGTCACCGGATACGTCAGGACCAACAGGACACCGGCCCCCAGGCCCACTGCAAGCACGGAGATCCCAGAGCCCCACAGCCAGCAGCAGCCCAGCCCCGTTCCAATTACAGAGGAACACGCTCCCCCGAAGCTGATGGTGTGCAAGGTACGTCTTGGGGTTGCGGATGAGGGGGCGCAGCTCGGGCTGTGACGTCTCCGGCTACCCCCCTGTACAGGAGCTGAGACTGGGAACTGTGGGGTTGTTTGCAGTTGCAGAGGGAGGGGGCAAGGGCGGTACAGTTCCCAGTCTCAGCTCCATTCCAGG
This sequence comes from Leucoraja erinaceus, assembly GCF_028641065.1. Classification (NCBI taxonomy): domain Eukaryota; kingdom Metazoa; phylum Chordata; class Chondrichthyes; order Rajiformes; family Rajidae; genus Leucoraja; species Leucoraja erinaceus. The sequence goes on from NW_026575663.1 coordinate 16,110, forward strand.
GGGGTGACCGGAGACGTCAGGACCAACGGGACACCGACTGCAAGCACGGAGATCCCAGAGACTCACAGCCAGCAGCAACTCTAGCCCAGCCCTGCTCCAACTCCAGAGGAACCCGGGTTGCGGATGAGGGGCGCAGCTCGGGCTGTGGGCGAACTGCCACTTGTCGCTGCAGTGGCGCATTGGGGTGCGGGTTCTTGTTTGTCCTGACGTCTCCGGCCACCCCCCTGGACAGGAGCTGAGAGACGTCAGGACCACCACAAGCCGCTCCCCGATGGGCCGCTACAGCGACAAGTGGCAGTTCGCCCACAGCCCGAGCTGCGCCCCCTCATCGGGACACCGACCCCCAGGCCCACTGCAAGCACGGAGATCCCAGAGACTCACAGCCAGCAACAACTCTAGCCCAGCCCCGCTCCAACTCCAGAGGAACCCGGGTTGCGGATGAGGGGCGCAGCTCGGGCTGTGGGCGAACTGCCACTTGCCGCCGTAGCGGCCCAACGGGGAGCAGATTCCTCTGGAGTTGGAGGGACAGGGAGGCACAGTGGCTTTTGAGAATGGTGGGCAATTACTTCCAAAGTTCTGCCCACACAGTCAGTACACCTCTCCTACACTTGTCTCCCGCACTAAGATCATCTCGCAGAGATTGATCCCAGCCTAACCCTCCCTATTCTCTCCTATTCTGCAAGAAAAAACTACATTGAAGACTCAAACTCGCGATCGAGTAACTGCCGAGATCGAGGCGCAAACTCGCCACCTTGGGGATATGAGCCGAGCACTCTACCACTGCGCCAGCCGTTAAAATCTACGCTAAAAATCTTCCATTCCGAAAGCCGAAAAATTCTGAATTACGAAAAGTGTCTGGTCCCAAGGCTTTCGGATAAAAGGTTGTCCACCTGTAATGCTTTGAATGGGTATACTCTGTGATTGATGTGTTGGACGTCATTACTCCAACTCTGTATAAACATGTGACTACGTTTCCAAATACTATAAAAAGATGCTTCTTCATCGGTCTGAAGAAAGGTTTTGGCCCGAAACGTCGCCTATTTCCTTCGCTCCATAGATGCTGCTGCACCTGCTGAGTTTCTCCAGCATTTTTGTGTACCTTCAATCTTCCAGCATCTGCAGTTCCTTCTTGAACACTATAAAAAGATGCTGTATGTTCATTAGAGTGATGGCCCAGGAGAGTTCAGTATGTGTTGTATACTTGACTTTGTATCCCCTGGTATTCTTGCCGGCTAAATGATCAGTAAAGATTGTGTTGGTTGATCTAACTTATTGTGAGTTGACTGTTTTAAGAAATGAATCTGAACAATTCTGTACTCCCCAACATGGGGAACATGTTTCCTGCATCTACCCTATCCAATACCTCACTAATTTTATACGATTCTCTCAGAGACCCGCTCATCGTTCTGAATTCCAGTGAATATAAATCCAGTCGACCCATTCTTTCAACATATGTCAGTCCCGCCATCATCATCATTTTGTGAGAAGGTTGGCATTTTTTTTCATTATTAATAACAAAACATGAATTCTGTAGAATTACGAAGAACCAAGTCAGGTCAGGAAAAACGCTTTATTTGTTAGGCAAGGCACAAATGCGTCAAGACTTTCTTTTAAAAAAACACTTTAAAATGCTTTTACGTTTTTGGGCCAGTGGCAGCCAACTGGTACTGTGAGCCGTCGGCTGTGTGCAGCTTGGCTCATTTTTGCATTTTCACTTGGGTAAAGTATGAATGAGAAGATGCTGGTACTGTTGCTTGTCTGCTCCTTGACAGGGCCAAGGAGGGCTTATATTAGGAACACTTCTCCATCCGTTTCCCACCACGGATGGCTGACCTGCTGAGTTCTACCGGCACTTTAGAGGGGAATGGTCAGGCGACGTGTCGGGTCTGGACCTTTCTATGGACTAATGGAGTCGGGGGGGGGGGGGGGGGGGGAGCTGGAAAAAAGAGTTGGGGTCGGGACAGACTCCAGGATTTCATTTGGATGAGGGGAGAGTCTCCTCAAATTGGAGAATTCTGTATTAATGTCATTGGGCTGTAAGGAACAGATAGGTGACATTTCAGAGTGCTGGAGTAACTCGGCGGGTCAGGCAGCATCTGTGGAGAACATGGATAGGTGACATTTCGGGTCAGGACCCTTCTTCAGACTGACACTATGTTGACAGATGAGGGGGTGATCGGCAGATGAGTGAGTAAGTGACAGAGGCGAGGGAAAATAAGGAGATAAAAGGATGTGAGATAAGGAGAGAGGAATGTATATGTGCAGCTTTAAGGGACATTGGTCAAGTAGCATTTGGAGTATTGCATTTAGTTAACCAGAATGGTTTAAAAACAAGGAACTGCAGATGCTGGTTTACAAAAAAGGACACAAAATGCTGGAGTAACTCAGCAGGACAGGCAGCACCTCTGGACAGAAGGACTGAGTGACATTTTGGGTCGAGACTGAGGAGGGTCTCGACCAGAAATGTTACCCATTCCTTACAGCATTTTGCCTACACTGCGCCTATCCATGTGATGGAGGAGCGGGGGAAAGCCTCGCCACAGAGCGGGCAAGTGAAGGGGCGCTGGCCGGTGTGGACTCGCCGATGCTCCAGCAGGTGGTTAAGGCGGGTGAAGCCCTTACCACAGGACGGGCAGGGGAAGGGACGCTCACCGCTGTGGGTACGCCGGTGCTGCCAGTCTGGACATGCAGGTAAAACCCTTGCCACACTCAGCGCACACAAAGGGTCTCTCCCTGGTGTGTGTCCACTGGTGCTCCCGCCGCCCCCATGCTCTCTTGTCACAGTGGGAGCAGCTGCTCGCCGGCGTGGTCTTTCCGGTGCTGCCGCAACCCCCGCGAACTGTCAAACGCCTCACCACAGTACAGGCATTCGTAAGGCTGGCCACTGGTGTGCTCTCCACACCTGGCTGGGGACAGGACTCGCTGGCGTGCACCCGCTGGTGGGACAGCAGCCTGGTGGAGTGGGTGAAGCCCATGCCGCACTGCACGCAGATGTAGGGGCGCTGGTGCTTCAGCAGGTTGCTGGATTGGGTGAAGCCCTTGCCACACTGGGTACAGGTGTAGGGGCGCTCGCCGGTGTGGGTGCGGTGGTGCACCAGCAGGTTTCTGGAGGTGGTGAAGCCCTTGCCACACTGGGTATAGGTGTAGGGGCGCTCGCCGGTGTGGGTGCTGCGCTGGTGCTTCAGCAGGTTGCCGGAGTTGGTGAAGCCCTTGCCACACTGGGCGTAGGTGAAGGGGCGCTCGCTGGTGTGGGTGCGCTGGTGCATCAGCAGGTTACTGGATTGATTGAAGTCCTTGCTGCACTGGGCACAGGTGTAGGGGCGCTCGCCGGTGTGGGTGAGCTAGTGGTTCAGCAGGCTGCAGGCGTGGGTGAAGCCCTTTCCGCACTGGGCACAGTTGTAGGGCCGCTCCCCGGTGTGCACGCACCTGTGCAACTTCAGGTCCGTGGATGACTTGAAGCCTTTGCCGCAGTCGGGGCAGGTGAAGGGCCGCTCACTGCTGTGCGCCCGCTGGTGTGTCTGCAGCCCCGACAACAAGGCAAATCTCTTGCCGCATGTAGAGAGCCATAGGGCTTCTCGCCTACGTGCACCCGCCGGTGGGACTTCAGGACATTCGCCGTCTTGAAATTCTTGCCGCACTCCAAGCAGTCGAAGGGGCGTTCTCCCGTGTGTACCCGCTGGTGGGTCTTCAGCTCGATTGGGCTCTGCCAAGCCTTGCCACACACGTCCCACAGATAACGGTTCTCCTTGTTGTGCCCCGTCATGTGGTCCTCCATCGAAGCTCAGCCCCTCGAAGCTCAGCCCGCACACCGAAGAGATGAGGGGGTTCACCTGCACCCTGGATGCCCTCAATGGCTGCTCACGTCCCCGTCTCTCCGTCCACAGCAACGGCAACCAACTATGTTACAATCTTTACAAGTATACAGAAGAAGTAGATGGTACAGCTATGTCCCTCTCTAACACCACCCGGACGTAACACCACCTGGTCACGGACGTAACTCCGGTAACGGGGCAAGCATCCAGCTCGGGCAAAAGCCCTCTTTTGCCTGGCACCGTGACATGAGGATGGCCAGCTTGGCCAGGCCTAGGACAACCCAACCAGGCCATCTTCAGCCCTGCCCACTCCCTAGATCCCGTCACCAGTCCAATGGTCGCTGACAGCAGAGATCCCCAATGGAATGAAGGTTATTCCAGAAGGTTACAGACCCTCAATGGAATGAAGGTTATTCCCCTGTCCCACTTAGGAAACCTGAACGGAAACCTCTGGAGACTTAGCGCCCCACCCAAGGTTTCCGTGCGGTCTCCAGAGGTTTCCGTTCAGGTTTCTTAGGTGGGACAGGGGCATAATCATGCAGGTACATCAGGCAGTAAAGAAAGCTAATTGCACATTGGCCTTCATCATGAGAAGAGTTGAGTATTGGAGCAAACAGGTTTTTTTGCAGTTGCACAGGGCCCTGGTGAGACCACACCTGGAGTATTGTGTGCAGTTTTCATCTCCAAATTTGAGGAAGGACATTCTTGCTATTGCGGGAGTGCAGCGTAGGTTCACCAGGTTAATTCTTGGCCAGGCCCAGAAGCAAACCAACCAGGACATCTTCAGCCCTGCCCACTCCCTAGATCCGATCACCAGCCCTCCGGTCGCTGACAACAGAGCCGCTCCACCCCTACAGACCCTTGGTGGAGTGGCGGTGATCCTTGCCCTCTGGACACTGCTACACGGGACGTTTAAATGTCACATTGCATTAATAGGCCTCAAGAGTAGGCTATTCGGCCCTTCAAACTATTCGTACTCCGTTCCTGCCTTCACCCCATTTCCCTTGACTCAGCTATCTTTAAGAGCTCAATCTAACTCTGTTGAAAACATTCGGTCAATCGGCCCCCACTGCCTTCTATGGCAGATAATTCCACAGATTCACAACTCTGGGTGGAAATGTTTCTCCTCATCTCAGTCCTAAACGGCCAACTACCTTAATCTTAAACTATGCGTGACCCTTGCTTTTGGACTCCCCCAACATCGGGAACATGTTTCCCACATCATGCCGGTCCAATCCTTCAAGAATATTATGTTTCAATAAGATCCCCTCATCCTTCTAAATTTGCCATCCCGGGAATTAACCTGGTGAACCTTCAATATCAAGAATGTCCTTCCTCAAATTTCTAGACCAAAACTGCACAATATTCCAGGTGTTTCCATGACGTTCTACCAGCTTGCGTTGTGACCTTCAATTCAATGCGTCGTGATGCTCTGCACTTTTTTTGTATCAAAATAATGTATTTAATTACTGGATAGACTCGGCTTGTACTCGCTAGAATTTAGAAGATTGAGGGGGGATCTTATAGAAACGTACAAAATTCTTAAGGGGTTGGACAGACTAGATGCAGGAAGATTGTTCCCGATGTTGGGGAAGTCCAGAACAAGGGGTCACAGTTTAAGGATAAGGGGGAAGTCTTTTCGGACCGAGATGAGAAAAACATTTTCCACACAGAGAGTGGTGAATCTCTGGAATTCTCTGCCACAGAAGATAGTTGACGCCAGTTCATTGGCTATATTTAAGAGGGAGTTAGATGTGGCCCTTGTGGCTAAAGGGATCAGGGGGTATGGAGAGAAGGCAGGTACAGGATAGTGAGTTGGATAATCAGCATTATCATATTGAATGGCGGTGCAGGCTCGAAGGGCCAAATGGCCTACTCCTGCACCTATTTCCTATGTTTCTATGATCACAATACAGAACAAACCGTGGTAACACACCCACCACCATAGTACGAAATCACCAAATGATCCAAATTTTCAAACATATATGTTGAAAATATATTTGAGGGAGAGGGAGAGAGGGTGGAGAGGGGAGGGGAGAGAAGAGGGGGGGGGGGGGTGAGGTGGAGAGACAGGGGGGCACAGCGAGGGGGGGGGGGAGGGGAGGGGGGGGGGAGGGGGAAAGAGAGGTGGGGATTGGGTGGGGAGGAGAGAGGGGGGAGGGGGGACTACCCCAGAATCATAAATCATTCTTTGAACTCAAGAGACAATAATCATTTTATTGAGTTTATACATTCTGGAAATTGTGGACAGAGAGAGATCGAGAGCTTCACTCTCTCCCCCCCACTCCTCTCCCCTTCTCTTCTCCCCTGGTCTCTCCCAAATGTCTTGCCTTGAGCATAGTATAGGAGCCAAGAGGTCCTTCTGCAGTTGTACAGGGCCCTGGTGAGGCCACACCTGGAGTATTGTGTGCAGTTTTGGTCTCCAAATTTGAGGAATGACATTCTTGCTATTGAGGGAGTGCAGCGTAGGTTCACCAGGTTAATTCCCTGGATTGCGGGACTGTCATAGATTGGAGCGACTGGGCTTGTATACACTGGAATTTAGAAGTGAGAGGGGAACTTATTGAAACATATAAGATTATTAAGGGATTGGACACGCTAGAGGCAGGAAACATGTTCCCGATGCTGGGGGAGTCAGAACCAGGGGCCACACAGTTTAAGAATAAGGGGTACGCCATTTAGAACGGAGATGAGGAAAAACTTCTTCACCCAGATAGTTGTGAATCTGTGGAATTCTCTGCCTCAGAAGGCAGTGGAGGCTAATTCTCTGAATGCTTTCAAGAGAAAGTTAGATCGAGCTGTTAAAGATAGCGTAGTCAGGGGATATGGGGAGAAGGCAGGAACGGGGTACTGATTGTGGATGATCAGCCATGATCATATTGAATGGCGGTGCTGGTTCAAAGGGCCGAATGGCCTACTCCTGCACCTGTTGTCTATTGTCTTCACCCCCACGCTTGTGATTTGCAGTAGTGGAGCACCAACTTATTGTCACTCCCAAAGCACTAAAAACAGACAGAAAAGTCTATTAGAAAACAGCTAGAACTTTTCCCTCTCCTTCCCTCCCCTCTACAGGATTCAGTCAGTGTCGTTTATTGCCACGTGTACGCAAGGTACAGTGAAAAACTTTCTTGTTGCAAGATATCCTGTCAGTGGAAAGCCTATACATGATTACATTCGAGCCGTCCACAGATACAGGATAATGGGAATAACGTTTAGTCACAGAGTGATACAGCGCGGAAACAGACCCTTCGGCCCACCGAGTCCGTGCTGACCAGCGATCGCCCGTTCACTCACTAGTTTAGTTTAGAGATACAGCACGGAAACAGGCCCTTCGGCCCACCGAGTCCTATTGACATTATTCCCGTTATCCTGTATATATACACTGTGGACGGCTCGATCGTAATCATGTATAGTCTTTCCGCTGACTGGATAGAATGCAACAAGAAAGCTTTTTGCTGCACCTCAGTACACGTGACAACAAACTACACTTAAAGCGTAAAAGACCAGATATGAATCTTGGATATAAACCCACCTCGAATAGTGTTCCGACGTCCTGCTCGGGAGAGGGGGCAAAAGACTGATTCACGTAAATAAACTAAAAGGGAAAAGAGAGAGGTTTAAAGAGTCCAGGATTAGACACAAAAAGCAGAATTAGGCCATTCGGCCCATCGAGTCTACACCACCATTCAATCACGGCTGATCTATCTCCCTCCTAACCCCATTCTCCTGACTTCTCCCCATAACCCCTGACACCTGTACTAATCAAGAATCTATCTCTGCATTAAATATATCCACTGACTTGGCTTCCACCGCCATCTGTGGCAACGAATCCCACAGATTCACCACCCTCTGGCTAAAGAAATTCCTCCTCATCTCCTTTCTAAAGGAACGTCCTTTAATTCTGAGGCTGTGTCCTCTGGTCCTAGACTCTCCCACTGGTGGAAACATCCTCTCCACATCCACTCTATCCAGGCCTTTCACTATTCGGTAAAGTTTCAATGATGTCCCCCCCTCATTCTTCTAAACTCCGGCGAGTACAGGCCCAGTGCCGACAAACGCTCATCCTATGTTAACACACTCATTCCTGGGATCATTCTGGTAAACCTCCTCAAGACCTTCTCTAGGGCCAGCACATCCTTCCTCAGATAGAGTGGATGTGGAGAGGATGTATGTGGAGGTTATTGTCTAATCTATCTGAGGGGGAGAGAGAGGGAGAGAGGGGGAGAGAGACGGGGAGAGAGAGGGAGGGAGAGAGGGGAGGCGAGCGGGATTGAGAAGGGAGAGGGAGAGGGAGAGGGAGAGAGAGAGAGAGAGAAAGGGAGAGAGTGCGAAAGAGGGGGGAGTGGGCGAGAGAGGGAGAGCGAGAGAGGGAATGAGTGTGGGAGAGAGAGGATAGGAGAGAGAGGGGGAGAGACGGAGGGAGAGGCGGGAGATATAGAGAGGGAGGGTGATAAAAGAGGGAGGGGGAATAATAGACACAAAATGCTGCAGTAACTCAGCGGGACTGGCAGCATCTCTGGAGAGAATGAATGGGTGACATTTCGGATCAAGACCCTTCTTCAGAGAAAGGTCGGTCCCACCCTCCCTCATTCTCTCTCTTCCTATCGGGGAGAGAGGGGAAGAGAGAGGGACGGAGGGAAAGAGAGGGCGGGGGAGAGAGGGAGTGGGAGAGAGGGTGAGATGGACGGAGAGGGAGGGAGAGGGAGGAAGAGGAAGGGAGAGAGGGAGGGAGTGAGCCTTCCGCTCCCCTACCAGTTGCTCTCCGGCCTCCAACTTGAGGAACTTTGTCACGAAGAGCCCGAGCGCCTGGATTGTCCGCGATCTCTCCACCGTCCATTTCTTCTGCTTCATGATCGGCGTATCTCCCACCGCCTTCAGGAGAACATCAACTGGGAGAGAGAGGGATGGAATGGAGGGGAGGGAGAGGAAAGGAGGGAATGAGGGTGCAAGAAAGGATACAGAGACAGGGAGAGAGGAAGAGAGAGAGAGAGACAGAGACGGAGAGGGAGAGAGAGATGGAGAGGGAGAGACAGAGGGAGAGAAAGAGGTTGAGAGACAGAGGTTAAGAGAGACAGACGCACACACGCACGCACACGCACACACACACAGACAGTGAGACGGGAGAGACGGGGAGAGAGGCAGATAGAGGGAGGGAGACAGAGGGAGACATAGACGGAGGGAGAGAGGCAGAGAGAGCGGGAGATGGGGAGGAAGGAGAGAGAGGAGAAAGGATTAGTTCTAGATTCATCCCAATGTAAGACCATCGACTCACACTCCCTATCCCCTTCCCCCTCTCTTTTCGTTCCCACTTGTCCCCCTCTCTCCCTTCTTCTCATTCCCTCTCTTCCCTTCCTCTCTTGCATCTTTCCCCTCTCTCCCCCTAACACCTACCGCCCTCCTCCCCCTCATTCAATCTCTCTTCCCCTATCTTTCCCCTCTCTCTCTTTGCTCTCTCCCCCCCCCACCCTCTCCCCCTCTCTCTCTACCCCGTCCTCTCCCTTCCTCCCCCAAACCCTTTCCCCCGCCTCTCCCTCCATTTACCCCTCTCTCCCCTCCACTCCCCCTGCCCCTCAATCCCTCATTCCTTCCCATCTCTCTCTCCCTTCATTCTTTCCTTCCCTCTCAAGAAGCTCGAGAAGAGACAACAGAGTAAGGTCTGGGCCAATTGCGAGGGGAGAAGTGAATAGGGAGGTCAAAGTGCTGTATATGAACGCGTGAAGTATAAGGAATAAAGTAGACGAGCTTGGGGCTCAGTTAGAAACTGGCAAGTATGACGTTTTGGGAATTACTGAGACATGGCTGCAAGAGGGCCAGGGCTGGGAACTGAATATTCAAGGGTCTACCTCCTATCGAAAAGACAGGTGGGCAGAGGGGGTGGGGTTGCCCTGTTGGTGAGGAATGAAATTCAGTCCCTTGCAAGGTGTGACATTGAAACAGGAGATGTGGAGTCAGTATGGATAGAACTAAGGAATTGTAAGGGTAAAAAAACCCTAATAATAATAATAATAATAACTTTTATTTATGGGCGCCTTTCAAGAGTCTCAAGGACACCTTACAAAAATTTAGCAGGTAGAGGAAAAACATGTAAGGGGAATGAAATAAATAGTAGAGACATGACTAGTACACAAAGAAAAGACAGAATTCAATACAAAACACAATAATAAGGCAATTAATGCACAGATGAAAAGGGAGGGGGACGTGGGGCTAAGGATAGGCAGAGGTGAAGAGATGGGTCTTGAGACGGGACTGGAAGATGGTGAGGGACTCGGAATTGCGGATCAGTTGGGGGAGGGAGTTCCAGAGCCTGGGAGCTGCCCTGGAGAAGGCTCTGTCCCCTAAACTGCGGAGGTTGGACTTGTGGATGGAGAGGAGACCGGCTGATGTGGATCTGAGGGACCATGAGGGTTGGTAGGGGGAGAGGAGGTCAGTGAGATATCGGGGGGGCCAGATGGTGGAGGGCTTTGTAGGTGAGGATAAGGATTTTGTAGGTGATCCGGTGGGAGATGGGAAGCCAGTGAAATTGTTTGAGGACTGGAGTGATGTGATGCCAGGATTTGGTGTGGGTGATGAGTCGGGCGGCTGCGTTCTGGACCAGTTGGAGTCGGTTGATGTAGGTGGAGCTGGTGCCAAGGAGAAGTGAGTTGCAATAGTCCAGTCGGGAGGAGATGAAAGCATGGATGAGTCTTTCAGCAGCGGGAGGTGTGAGAGAGGGTCTGAGTTTGGCGATGTTGCGGAGATGAAAGAAGGAGGTTTTAATGACATGGCGGATGTGAGGCTCAAGGGAGAGGGTGGAATCAAAGATCACGCCAAGGTTGCGGGCCTGGGGAGATGGGGAAACAGTGGTGCCGTCGATGGTGAGAGTGGGGTTATTGATTTTGCTGAGTGTGGCTTTGGAGCCTATGAGGAGGAATTCTGTCTTATCGCTGTTGAGTTTGAGGAAGTTATGTTGCATCCAGGTTTTTATAGCTGACAAACAGGAGTTGATATGGGAGAGGGGGGGGGTTGTGGGGGGATTTGCTGCCAAGGTAGATCTGGGTGTCATCAGCGTAACAATGGAAGTCCAGGTTGAAGTGGCGGAGTATCTGACCAAGGGGGAGAATGTAGATGATGAAGAGGAGGGGGCCGAGTACGGAGCCTTGGGGAACGCCTTGAGTGACTGTGGCTGTAGCAGAGGTGTGGTTGTGGAGAGAGATGGTGGGATCTGTTGGAAAGGTAGGAACGGAGCCAGCTGAGTGCAGAGCCTTCAATGCCGAGGTCTTTGAGTCTGGTGAGCAGGATGTTATGGTTCACTGTATCGAAGGCTGCGCTCAGGTCGAGGAGGATGAGGATGTTGAGGGAACCAGTGTCAGCAGAGGTGAGGAGGTCGTTGAGGACTTTGAGGAGAGCAGTTTCTGTGCTATGGAGGGGGCGAAAGCCAGATTGGAGGGGTTCAAGTAGGTTATACGCAAGGAGGTGGGAATGAAGTTGCGACGCAACGATACGCTCCAGGGTTTTTGAAAGAAAGGACTAATTGGACTAATCTACAGGCCCCCAAACAGTAGCCTGGACATAGGGTGCAAGTTGAATCAGGAGTTAAAATTGGCATGTAGTAAAGGTAATGCTGTGGCTGTTATGGGAGATTTCAACATGCAGGTAGACTGGGCAAGTCAGGTTGGTACTGGACCCCAAGAAAGGGACTTTGTAGAATGCCTTTGTGATGGATTCTTAGAACTCAGTATTGGAGCCTACCAGGAAGAAGGTAATACTGGATTTAGTATTATGTAATGAATCAGATTTGATAAAGGACCTCGAGGTTAATGAGCCATTAGGAGGTAGTGACCATAACATGGTCTTGTTTAATCTACAATTGGCAAGAGAGAAGGGCAGATCGAAGGTGTCAGTGTTACAGTTGAATAAAGGGGATTATGGGGCCATGAGGGAGGAGCTGGCCAAGGTTGACTGGAAAGATACACTAGCAGCGATGACAGTGGAACAAAAATGGCAGATGTTTCTAGGAATAATACAGAAGGTGCAGGATCCGTTCATTCCCAGGAGGAAGAAAGATTCCAAGGGGAGAAAGGGACGTCAGGGACAGTATAAAAATTAAAACGAAGAAGTACAACGTAGCAAAGATGAAGCAAGAGGATTGGGTAATGTTTAAAGAACAACAGAAGATAACCAAAAAGACAATACGGGGAGAAAAGATGAGGTACGAAGGTAAGCTAGCCAAGAATATAAAGCAGGATAGTAAAAGCTTCTTTAGGTATGTGAAGAGGAAAAAAATTAGTTAAGACCAAAGTTGGACCCTTGAAGACCGAAAAAGGTGAATTTATTATGGGGAACAATGAAATGGCAGATGAGTTGAACAGGTACTTTGGATCTGTCTTCACTAAGGAGGACACAAACAATCTTTACTGATATAGTAGCGGGCAGACGATCTCGGGTGACGGAGGAACTTAAGGAAATCCACAGGAAATGGTGTTGAATAGACTGATGGGACTGAAGGCTGATAAATCCCCAGGGCCTGATGGTCTGCATCCCAGGATACTTAAGGAAGTGGCTCTAGAAATCGTGGATGCATTGGTGATCATTTTCCATGTTCTATAGACTCAGGATCAGTTCCTGTGGATTGGAGGATAGCTAATGTTATCCCACTTTTTAAGAAAGGAGGGAGAGAGAAAACGGGGAATTATAGACCAGTTATCGGTGGTGGGGAAGATGCTGGAGTCAATTATAAAAGATGAGATAGCCGAACATTTGGATAGCAGTAACAGGATCGATCCGAGTCAGCATGGATTTACAAAGGGGAAATCATGCTTGACTAATCTTCTGGAATTTTTTGAAGATGTAACTAGGAAAATGGCAAGGGAGAGCCAGTGGATGTAGTGTACCTGGACTTTCAGAAAGTATTTGATAAGGTCCCACATAGGAGATTTGTGGGCAAAATTAGGCCACATGGTATTGGGGGTAGAGTACTGACATGGATAGAGAAGTGGTTGGCAAACAGGAAACAAAGAGTAAGGATTAACGGGTCCCTTTCAGAATGGCAGGCAGTGACTAGTGAGGTACTACAAGGCTCGATGCTGGGACCGCAGCTATTTACAAAATATATCAATGATTTGGATGAAGGGATTCAAAGTAACATTAGCAAATTTGTAGATGACACAAAGCTGAGTGACAATGTGAATTGTGAGGAGGATGCTATGAGAATGCAGGGTGACTTGGACAGGTTGGGGGAGTGGGCAGATGCATGGCAGATGAAGTTTCATTGCGGATAAATGTGAGGTTATCCAGTTTGGTAGCAAAAACAGGAAGGCAGATTACTATCTAAATGGCGTCAAGTAAATAGCAAAAGGATTTGAGTATAGGAGAAGGGAGGTTCTACTGCAGTTGTACAGGGTCTTGGTGAGACCACACCTGGAGTACTGCGTTCAGTTTTGGTCTCCAAATCTGAGGAAAGACATTCTTGCCATAGAGGGAGTACAGAGAAGGTTCACCAGACTGATTCCTGGGATGTCAGGACTTTCATATGAAGAAAGACTGGATAGACTCTGCTTGTACACGCTAGAATTTAGAAGATTGAGGGGGGATCTTATAGAAACTTACAAAATTCTTAAGGGGTTGGACAGGCTAGATGCAGGAAGATTGTTCCCGATGTTGGGGAAGTCCAGGACAAGGGGTCACAGTTTAAGGATAAAGGGGAAATCCTTTAGGACCGAGATGAGAACATTTTTTTTCACACAGAGAGTGGTGGATCTCTGGAACTCTTTGCCACAGAAGGTAGTTGAGGCCAGTTCATTGGCTATATTTAAGAGGGAGTTAGATGTGGCCCTTGTGGCTAAAGGGATCAGGGGGTATGGACATAAGGTAGGTACAGGATACTGTTGGATGATCAGCCATGAACATATTGAATGGCGGTGCAGGCTCGAAGGGCTGAATGGCCTACTCCTGCACCTATTTTCTATGTTTCTATTTTTCTATGTTGGGAAAAGGGGAAGTACAACAGGATCTGGGGGTCCTTGTACATCAGTCGATGAAAGTAAGCATGCAGGTACAGCAGGCAGTGAAGAAAGCAAATGGCATGTTGGCCTTTATAACAAGAGGAATCGAATATAGGAGCAAAGAGATCCTTCTGCAGTTGTACAGAACCCTAGTGAGACCACGCCTGGAGTATTGTGCGCAGTTTTGATCCCCTAATTTGAGGAAGGACATTTTTGCTATTGAGGGAGTGCAGCGTAGGTTTACAAGATTAATTCCCGGGATGGCAGGGCTGTCGTATGCTGAGAGAATGGAGCAGCTGGGCTTGTACACTCTGGAGTTTAGAAGGATGAGAGGGTATCTCATTGAAACATATAAGATTGTTAAGGGTATGGACACGCTAGAGGCGGGAAACATGTTTCTGATGTTGGGTGATTCCAGAACCAGGGGCCACAGTTTAAGAATAAGGAGTAAGCCATTTAAAATAGAGACGAGGAAACACTTTTTCTCACAGAGAGTGGTGCGTCTGTGGAATTCGCTGCCTCAGAGGGCGCTGGAGGCAGTTTCTCTGGATGCTTTCATAGAAACATAGAAAATAGGAAAAAAGGTGCAGGAGTTGGCCAATCGGCCCTTCGTGCCTGCACTGCCATTCAATATTATCATGGCTGAGGGAGTGCAGCGTACGTTTACAAGGTTAATTCCCGGGATGGCGGGGCTGTCATATGCGTTCAAGAGAGAGCTAGATAGGGCCCTTAACAATAACGGAGTCAGGGGATATGGGGAGAAGGCAGGAACGGGGTACTGATTGGGGATGATCAGCCATGATCGCATTGAATGACGGTGCTGGCTTGAAGGGCCGAACGGTCTACTCCTGCACCTGTTGTCTGTTGTTATTGTCTCTCTCCCTCCCCCAAAACCTTTTCCCTCCTCTCTCCATTTACCCATCTTTCTCCTCTGCCCTCTCTCTCCCTCGCACCCACCCCCCTGCAAAACCTCCCTCATTCACCCCCCACCCTCATATTTACCCCCTGGTCTCTGTCTCTCCCTCCCACTCTCTCCCCATTTCCCATTCCTTCCTCCCTCCCTCCCTCCCTCCCTCTATGTTTCCCTTCACAATCCCTCTTCCTCACACCCACCCCCTCAATCCCTCATTCACCCCGTCTCCCTCACCACAAACCCTCTCCCTCCATTTACCCCTCACAGCCTCTCTCATGGTTACACCCCTGGTCTCTTCCCTCCCCCCCTGTATTTCCCTCCCTTTCTATATCTTCTTCTTTATTCTCTCTCTCTCTCTCCCTCTCTCTCTCTCTCTCACCCACTCACTTTTCCGTCGCTGCGGCTCCTCCGTCTCCGCCATCTCTCTCTCTCTCCCTCCCTCTCTCTCCCTCCCTCTCTCGCCCCCTCCTTCCCTCTCTATCCCCCACCCTGTCTCCCTCTCTCTTCCCCTCTCTGTCCCCCACCCCGCTCTCTCTCTCTCTCTCTCTCTGTGTCTCTCTCTCTCTGCCCCTCACAAATATGGCCGCCGAGGCATTTCCGCCCCCCTCACACACACACACACTGCCCAATAAGTTCGTTTGGTATTCCGACTGCGCATGCCCAGGTCAAAGGTGATTAAGCATAAACATTGCTGGAAAGCAGTGGAGCAGTGAACCTTCATTTCTTCCGTTTTTCCAGCTTTGATTCTTCTAGGTAAGAGAATACTGCTTTCAAACTATGACATATTTGTATTTATTGTTCATTTGTTAAAAGCTAAGAGTATTTTGTTGTTTATATTGCTTTATGCTTTGGTGAATGAGCAGGATTGTGCTCGTCTGTGGTCAGTGTCGGGTCTGGGTCTGTTGAGTTGCTGCTGGGCTGTCCCTGTCCCAGTCCCAGTCCCCTCCTGGGTGTCTCGTCCCTGTCCGGAGGAGGCCGCAGGTGTCGGGCCGGGCTTGCAGCCGGCACGGGAAAAGAACCGAGTTGCTGCAGCGCTTTGCGTGTATAGCTGGTGCTCGGCTTTCGCTGGCGCCGGGGGGTTGGTTGGCTGGCGGTCCTTGGCCCTTCGGGGAGCGGATTTGGGCTGGCGTTGGAGTTTCTTCTCCGCGCTGGGCCTGGGGCCGCTCGACACTGGCACCAGGAGGGTTGGATGGCGGTCCCGGCCCGTCACCGGCCCGTTGGCAGATGGTCCCCGAACGTCCGCCTTCACACAGTTTGTGTTTATTATCACATACAACAATATGGCCGACGAGGTACTTCCGTCCCTCACCCATTGCCTCAACCCCCCACCACACAAACTAAGATGGGAGCCGGGGCACTTCCATCCCTCACATGATGTCACCACCAGGAGGTTCGGGGAATGAGAATGGCAGCTGGTGCACATGACATCACCGCCCCTCCACAACGTCGGCGCCCCTGAGAGGGGAGGGGAGGAGGGGGAATAAATGAAGGGGAGGGGAGAGAGATAGAGAGAGAGAGAGGAGGGAAAGCGACAGTGAGGATGATAAATGGTGAGAGAGAGAGGGGAGGGGAAAAGTAGGAAGAGGAGAGGCGAAAACGTGGGGGAGAGAGAGAAGCTTGGGGGCATCTTGGTAGGGGGCGATGACGTTACTGAGGGAGGCAGAAGCAGCTCGCCGGCCATCTTGGTTGAGGGCATCTGTCCTTTATGGTGACATTGTGGGAGGAGGGGGGGGGGCGGAAATGCCAAGGGCAGCCATCTTGGATGGGGGTGCATTGATGTCAGTGGCCTTTCTCTCCAGCCTGATGCTGAGCATCATGGGCAAGGTGAATGCATCCGCGATGTTGACCAAAGATTATAGAGGAGCAAGATCAAAGATCTTATAGCTCCTCTATAATCTTTGGTTGAGGCCACAGTTCATTGGCTATATTTAAGAGGGAGTTAGATGTGGCCCTTGTGGCCAAAGATCGTAGAGGGACAAGATAGACCACTCCTCGAAAAACGCGTAGTATGACGTGTGTGACCGTCGACGCCATATTGTTAAGCATTTATTGGGCTGTAATGGCGTCCTCAGCTAAATCTACATCTCACTGCTCCGCTATCAACTGTTCTAATCGTAAATCTAAACGACCAGAGCTGTCATTCTTTAGGTTCCCCAATAAAAAAGAAAGGTAAGAATATATTATTATAATTTTCAGTCGATATTCTGTCGTGAAAATGTTATTTTCTGTTCTCCCATCAACAGCCATTGGGAAATGGGTTTGTCGGTACATTATAAAGTTATTAGACTTATGTTTAATAGATCTTTACTTACCATAATAATAAAGACAGTTTTAACACTTCTGTACATTTTAGGTTTTGTTCTTGTAAGGGATTTATTTCCAAAATATGGCCCGCGGACACATTAGGCCCAGTGGCCACGGGATTTTTCGAGCTCAGATTCGTGTCCGAGAATGCGGCGGCTGTTACCTATTATATCCCTCGAATTGCCGAGACATCACAAGCAAAGATCACAAGCCCGCCGTGATCACAAGCCCGCCCATTCAAATATTATACAACTCTGCTCTATCATCTTGGGTCGGGGGGTTAGGCAATGGATGGGCAGCTCGGGGGGTTAGGGACGGCGGCGGCCGCAATCAACTACCTCTCCCTCTCCCCATCTCCCTCTCCCCTTCTCCCTCTCTTCTGTCTCCCTCTCTTTTCGAATCTCTCTCTCCCCTCTTTTCTCTCGATCTCTCTCTCTCCCTCTCTTCTCGCGATCTGCCTCCCTTCCCCTCTCTCCTCCCTTACCTCTTCGTGAGAGTTGGCAGCTCTGCTATGCCTTGGGTCCAAAGAGGATAGAAAGAAAATACTTAATGGTCTTTGTAAGAAGATTTTAATAAGCTCTTCTACATTTAAGGTAAATTGACATATTAGAGGCAAAAAAATACATCTTCAAACATAAGATCTCCACACAACTGAAAACAATTGCATTTAAGTGATATATATCATCCATTGTTCAGGCATGTTAGTTATGATCATCTTTCTTTATATTAGTTAATCCTAAATGATATCTCCTGTAATTTCAGATGTCAACAGTGGGTCCAGAATACTCATCGACAAATCTCCTGCACCGAACTGCAGAGTATTTGTCAAATAACTGCCGTCTTATGTACATTGTGTGAAATGTAATTTGTTAACTGCACAAAACTAATGCAAATGGCGTATACATGCCTGCATTTGGTCCATACCCCTCTAAAACCTGTCCTAAACCATCAAATAACCTAACAGAACTGTCATGAGGAAAGATTTAAAGACTAGGCTTGTATTCACTGGAGTTTAGAAGGATGAGGGGGGATCTTATCATATTGTTTACAGTGTACTATGTTTACAGATTCTGTTGTGCGTGCTGCTGAAAGTAAGAATTTATATGTTCTATCTGGGACAAGCTAGATGCAGGAAAATTGTTCTAAGATGTCGTTCTCCCCCCTGAAATGTTCCTAGATACAGGCAAAAAGGAAACCCAGTGAGGCACTGAGAAACCCCAAAGGAAGGTGCAGACAAGTTCTGACCTTACCGAGAGACACATAGGGGAGCGGTCCATTAAGGACTGAAGCGTGAGAAAAAACATTTTTCACGTCAGAGAGTTGTGAATATTGTGGAATTTCGCCTGCACCCGAGGGCAACGTGAGGAGGCCCAAATTCAGCGGGGGTGGCATTTACGGAGCCAAACGATAGGAGTTAGATCAGCACTTGCTACATGGGGTCCATTTAGTGTCCACAAGGGTTCTAGTTTCTGACCAGACCTGGCTTAAGAAAGTCATTCCGTCTATGGAAGTGGATAATCTGTGGAGGGATGGGTATGGAGCAGGGTGCAGGATGGTTATGTGTTGTTAGCGATGAATGGCACCGGTGTCCATGATTAACCAATGAATGGCGACCTCGGTGTTGGATCGAAGTGCCGAAAGGCCTCCTCGCTGCACTACTGTTATAAACACATCACCTATAGCAATATTAACAGTCCCGAGCACCATCAAGCAGAGCCCTACGCAGCTCATTGGTTCTAGTCAACTTTCATCAGTCTTTTGTACATCAAGATGACATTTCCGATAGTCACTCCTCTGCCAAAAGAATGACAATCTAGCCGAAACCCGATTACACGAGTTGTACTACCCTAAGCCCATCAAGAGCCAGTTTAATTTGACCAGAATCTGAACTATTGATTCAGCTATGACACTGGCATTTCGGTTTGACTGTTTTGTGCCATTGGTCAGGCAAGTTACTATCCATCTGCATGTGAAACATCGTGAAAAATGAAATAATAGATGCATGTGGCTGCAGTGGATTTGCATGAAGTACCTATAGGTCCTGTGAGACCCAAGAGGAGAGAGTCGCACCATTGAACGGAGTTTTGACGGATGAGGGGGCTTGAGCTTTTTTTTTGTTATTTTGTTTTTGTTCTAGCCTTTTTATCTTGTTATTTTTGTTTTTTGATTTTTGCGATTTCTACTACGAGGAGGAAGAACAAGAGGAAGGGAATTGATACTTTATTTCGCAATCTCCTATCACAGTGACGTGATATGTGTAGGAGATCTTAGCTTTGCGTGATATGTCCGTTATCTAAAATGTTCCGTTCTTGTGAGTGCCCCGACGCCTCCATCGCCCTTTTCCTCTTTGTGCCTTGCCAATGAAATGACCCTTCTGACTTATTCATTGTACAACGAACTTCCATTTTCCGTATATTGCAAACATATTGGAAATAAAATCGATTATGAATTCCTGGAAACGCCTGTAAATTAAATACTACTCTTTCCTTTTTGATCTTTTGCCCAGCTGACTGTCTTTACTGCTACATGTTGCACTTGCTTTTTGGAGATTGTCGTTCTGGGCAGTCCAGCATGCACTTCCGGGAGAATGTAGAACTTAGAAGGCCAGCGCTAGTGGTAACCAGATGGATTTGCCATCAAAATTGGGTCTGTATGCTGTATTCAGCCCACGAGAGGGGCACGACATCCGCTCCTAGTCAGCACTGCAGGCTGCCTGGAGCAGAACACAATTGCGCTGTGACAGAGGGGGCGCGGGAAACACAAAAACGCCGCGGAGGCGCGCACCCACCCGGCCAGGAGCCGGCTGTAGGGGATATGTACGGACTACCAGGAATACTTTTTGATGTGAGGTGTGGTGGCCGCGGAAGATTTCCAATCGTCAAAATACATGTAATTGATGCGAAGTACGTGCCTGTAAACTGGTTCCTGATGAAACCGCCTGATGGTTCCTCACGAGTCCCACCACACAAAGTTCACCTGTCCTTTTGTTTTTTTTTGTAATCACTGGACACTTAAACTCCCATCGAGACGCACGCGTCGGAGCACACCCCCCCCACGATTACAGACGAGGCCGTGCACCGTGCAAGGACGTTCTCATAACCACTTAACAGGTAACACACGCGAGGCTGACTCTTGAAGCCCCCCAAAATGATGTAAATAAAAATTGGTTTGTGTTGCCTCTTGTGTCGACACCACGGGTGTGGCTGTTCTCACACATGAGACATTATTGGTTTGAAATTCCAGTGAGTGGAGTTTTGATACAAAATAGTATGACACCCATCACAACGTGTGATTCGCACAGGGCTCATGAGACATTCACATTTTGAAAAAATCCATGTCGCAAAAAACACAGACCAAAGAAGGTGTGCCTAGATGTATGTGACCAAATCTTGCCAGATTAATTTAAATTACATCATATACACAATACATGAATTGGTTATTTAGTCAAATGTGAACATCCTCATAGAGGTGTTGGCAAGCAACCCGGACTTTATTGCGCTGTAGATACAAAGTGACCGAAGGCCATTTAAGCCACGCCCGAAGACTGGGAGATTGTAAGGCCGCCCCAGCTTTTATCCTCGACTCCCGACTAAATCGCAACAGGCCCCGACGGACATAACCATTTGCCGAATGACTTAGTGAAGCCGCCAAATAGCGGGCGCCCCCCACCCGCCGATCTACCAGCAGGGAAAACGCTACCGGCCTCACCGACTATAATGTCTGCCAGTGTACTCGCGTTGAGAGCCTTCAGAATCTCCGGGCTCGGGTCACAAGCAGCCGCTTTATGGCGTACATATTTAGGCTATGGAGCCATTGTTTGCGCGTGCCCTAATTCCTGTCTTTGTTCAAAATCATTATATATATGGTAAGACCAGTTGCGAGCCCCAACACCAGCAGTTTCTCTGTGGCAAACAAAATCCAGAAGATTACGTCAAACATGATTTTTTTATTCACTACGAATACATGTGGAATTGGACAGTCCTTTTACCTGCTATCTCAACAATGCCCCACTTAGTGCATCGTTAATAATGACTCCAGCATCTATTCCACACCACCAACGCGGCTAACTTTTGCGTCTGTATTTCCGTTTACTCTCGCGAGCTACCCTGCTTTGCACATTGTACGAAAAAGTTCTAGTCTCCCTCCACATGCCTTCCATCCAAATATACTCTGGCCCCCAGATCACTAATAGTACACTTCAGCTATCACACTGCT
>NW_026575664.1:0-37242 GCF_028641065.1 Leucoraja erinaceus
AATCAAAATTTCACATTGCGAAAATGTGATTTGGGCCCTATACGAACCGGCAGTGTTTTTCCTGCTGATATGGGGTTTAAATTCACCGCAAATCGCAACGTTCCAATCGATCGCGTTCGACAACAAACCACTCGCAAGATGATTAAAATGGCCATTAATTTACGGCAATTAAACACTAAATTCCTTCCATTTAGCCTGTCAATTCATGAAAATTTAATTAAAAATCATGTTATATCGTGAATTTATGTGTGAATGTTATTTGGACATTTAGGCTATTTACAAATGTTAGCCTTTTCTTAAGAAATTGATAGATGTTTGGATTTTTAGATCTAGTAATTGAATTTTGTAATTAGCTACAATTAGGTAACTAACTAATTATATGCTTTAATTTCAGGTCATCCAAGTAAGATTGTTTCATATTTGTTTCAGAATGCTTCAATCTATAATAGAAACATAGAAACATAGAAAATAAATGCAGGAGTAGGCCATTCGGCCCTTCGAGCCTGCACTGCCATTCAATATGATCATGGCTGATCATCCAACTCAGTATCCTGTACCTGCCTTCTCTCCATACCCCCTGATACCTTTAGCCACAAGGGCCACATCTAACTCCCTCTTAAATATAGCCAATGTACTGGCCTCAACTACCTTCTGTGGCAGAGAATTTCAGAGAATACCCTCTCTCTGTGTGAAAATGTTTTTATCATCTCGGTCGTAAAAGATTCCCCCCTTATCCTTAAACTGTGACCCCGTGTTCTGGACTTCCCCAACATCGGGAACAATCTTTCTGCATCTAGCCTGTCCAACCCCTTAAGAATTTTGTAAGTTTCTATAAGATCCCCCCTCAATCTTCTAAATTCTAGCGAGTACAAACCAAATCTATCCAGTCTTTCTTCATAGATCTGGTAACTGAAAATTTCTTTCAGTTCTCTTAATTTTTAAGAAAGTTATGGGCTTTTGACTGTCCTCGATCACAGCTTTTGAGTTAAGTCAATGGAAAAGCAATAGGGAACAAGATGCTAATTTCAAAGTATGAAAATGGCCATAACCTTTTTAATACTGAAGATATGAAAGTGAATTATGTGTCAAATTAAACTTATTTTTATGCTTTATCTGATGGGATCTCCCAAACCAATCTCCCCACCTCTCCCAATCGACACCACCTATGATGCACGTCGAACGCACTATGGGAACTTCACTCGTCCCTCTGCAGGAACTATACATCAGGAGGTGCAACTGCAGAGCCGATAAGATTATGGGAGACCCCTTCCACCCCTGCAACGAACTGTTCCAGCTGCTATGTTCAGGCAAATGCCTCCGTTGCCATGCTGTGAGAATGGCGAGGTTGAGAAGGAGTTTCTTCCCGGAGGCTATGAGGACTGTAAACTCCTATCTCACCAGGGACTAACTTTACTGTACCAGTTTACTGCTTTTTTTTTTAATTGCTGTTTTTTTTTTACCCTTTTTCCTTCCGCCAGCAATATTTAATATGTAAAAGAATATGTGATTCTGTTCCATTCTGTTTGTAGTTTGTCTGGTTGTTTGTTTGTTTTATTTTTGCACAAAGTCTACGAGCATTGCCACTTTTCATTTCACTGCACATCTCGTATGTGTATGTGACGAATAAACTTGACTTGATGCTGCTTTGGAATTGAGGACCTCGTTGTTCTGTCTCCTCCCATCAAAAACCCAAAAGTTGGAAAGCATGTACGACAAGATTAACTAAAATGGTGTTAAAATGATGTGATCAGGCTATTAAATGTACACTTTATATGCTGAGGAGGTAATCCCGATCTCCCAATCTACCTCATTGCACTTTCTATATCAGCATATTATCAGGTCAGGTCGGGGGGAGTTCCCCCTGCCATGTAATCCCGTGCTACCTGCTCCATGGTCAGATAGTCGGCGACTAAACTGTCTCCCCCATCTGGTTTGCTAGATGAGGAGGGGGCTGTGGAACCACAGCAGGACCAAAACAAGACCTGTCAAAGGGCGGAAGAGCTTCTAGCGACCCAGCGGCCATTCAGTAGAAGTTGCAATCACTGTCGTATATAGCATTGTAAGGAATGATGATAAAGCACACACACCAAAATCCTATTCTTCCAGCGGCGGAAGTCCGCAGGAACTGGAGGACAGAGATGTGTGACAAGAGGGAGTAGGCATTCAGCCCTTTGAGCCAGCACCACCATTCAATAAGATCATGGCTGATCATCCACAATCAGTACCCCGTTCCTGCCTCCTCTCCATATCCCTTAACTCCGCTATCCTTAAGAGCTTTATCTAACTCTCTTGAAAGCATCCAGAGAACCAGCCTCCACCGCCCCCTGAGGCAGATAATTCCACAGACTCACAACACTCTGTCTCTTGCGTGTCCAAACCCGTAATAATCTTATTTGTGTCAATAGGATCCCCTCTCATCCTAAATTCCAGAGTATGCAAGCCCAGCCGCTCCACTCTCTCAGCATATGACAGTCCTGCCATCCCGGGAATTAACCTCATGAACCTACACCGTGAACCTACACCGTAAACCTACTCCCTCAATAGCAATAATGTTTTTCTTCAAGTTGGACCGTCCCTCACTGTGTCCGTCCGTCACCGTTCCCGTCGGAAACCAGCGCCACTGCGTCGCTAATGTCTTCAACGATGATGAATGAATGAATATTGTCTTCGGCAGCACCATTAATTTATTTTTACACTACTTGTGTCTAGTGTGATTGTTATGAGTGTTAAACAATAATAATCATTTTCACTGGTTCTCGGTTCATGTGTCAATTATACACCAATGCCAAGTTATGTGCATAAGATTATTTAAGTTTCTGATATAGAAACTTATAGATATCACTTTTCCACAGCTGTCTGAGACGGGGGGGAGCTGGGAGAGTGACCTCACGGTTCTGGGGCGGGGTTAGGGGCCGGGCTGTCCGGGACTGGGGAGCGGAGTGAAGGGCCCCACCATCCATGGTGGGGGAGCAATGTAAGAGACCCCATTGTCCTGGCGGGGATAGTGACCCCACTGTCCGGATCGGGCCGAGGGATCGCATCATCCAAGACAGGGGGGGGGGAAGAGACCACGCTGTTAGGGGCGGAGGACCGTTGAGAGGGGCCACGCCGCCCAGGGCGGAGGACTGGGGAAATGGGGCGGAGGACTGCGGAGTGGGACCTCGCTGGCCGGGCCGGGGGACCAGGGAGAGCGCCCCCCACGACAGCAGATTCCCATTGATGAGTAGGTTTCCGCCGGTCCAGAGTGGACGGGTCTGATCTTGGGGAGTGACTTACAACCTTAAAAAGAAGGCAAATCAAACTCAAGAGGCCAAGTGTCATATTCCTGCTCCTAATATGTTCATTCATTGTTCCAAATAAACCTAATTTCCAGAGCTTCCCAGACTATGTTTTATCCCATCTTATTTCCTGGATAGACACTTTGCCATTAGCGCTGTCTCCAACGTATATTTGTTCCGTTATTTTGGGGGTTTGATTGATTGATTGATAAGGCAAGCATGTATTTGAGGGACTGAATCAGTCTGAAGAAGGGTCTTGACCTGAAACGTCACCCATTTAAAAAAAAACTTCTCCCCAGAGATGCTGCCTGTCTCGCTGAGTTACTCCAGCATTTTGTGTCTACCTGCAATTTAAACCAACATCTGCAGTTCTTTCCAACACGGTTGACAGCGTGTGATGTCACAGCCGAAGGTGTTGGCCTGTTCCTTTGAATTGTTGTCTAATACCAGCTTTTAATCTGTATATTACAGAACAGAGGGATGCATGAACGGCAGTCACCACCATGGCTGATGGAGCGGACCAGGGAGGAGATCCAGTGGGCTCGACAACGAGGGCAGACGACGGTGTGTTGCAGAATTACGTCAGATATAAATGTCCCAACCAAAGATCTTATAGCGGATCTCTGAGGCTCTAAGATCCATTGACAACGCCCAGAGGATTGTCGGCTGCCCTCTCCTCACCAATGAGAGACCGGAACAGATTCCCGCTGCACCAGAAAAAACCCGGAGGGATAATAAAGGACATAGGGGATCAACGGAAGGCCTGTTTGAACTGAGCCGTCAGGCAGACGGTACAGATCCACAAGGACAAGGACAAATAGACTACATTACAGTTTTTACCCCAGGGCTATAAAAGCACTGCCTGTGGCCGCCAAGGAACAAGCGGGGAACGAACATGTGATCTAAGGGACTGTGGTAGGTGAAATCGACAGAAGGATAACTGGGTTGGGTGTGTACTCAGCGTGCTTTGTCAGCGGAAGAAAAACATTTATTGCTTGTCTTTATTATTTTACCGTGGATGTTTCGTTAGCTTTAGAAATGTTTGAATGCTGCACTGACTGGCTGACATTTTAAATTTCGTTGTACATGGCCCATGTTACAATGACAATAAAGAAACTATTCTATATTCAGAGGGATGCATGAACGGCAGTCACCACCATGGCTGATGGAGCGGACCAGGGAGGAGATCCAGTGGCCTCGACAACGAGGGCAGACGACGGTGAGTTGCAGAATTACGTCAGATATAAATGTCCCAACCAAAGATCTTATAGCGGATCTCTGCTCTAAGATCTTTGGTCTCAACAATGTGACCGGATCAGATTGCCTGACCTGCAGCACACACGGGGAGAGGGAATAGGGGATCAACGGAAGGCCGAGAGACCAGAGCCGGAGGGAGAACAGGAATGATTGGGCAGGCAGGTCTGTATTATGGTCATTTGATGGGTATAAAGACTGCCTAGGAGCAGCTACAAGCGGGGAACGAACATGTGACCATTGGAGGTTTTTAAAAGGGGGATAACTGCTCTGACTCAGCGTGGCCATCAGCGGAAGAAACAAATAAGTTGTTTGTGAGCCTTATGCCCCTGTCCCACTTGGAATAGCCACCACGAGGAATAGCAACAACAACATCCACGACCTCTCCCACCCTCACCGCCTTCCCGGCCAAACCCAGGCCTGGACCCTGAAACTGCTCCCCTCCTACAGGGAAGATTCATCAGTAGTGATAGGTCTTTCTCTTCCCCCTCTTTTAATCAGGGGAGTGAGGGGGAGGGGAAAATGAGGGGGGGGGGGGGGGGAGTGAACACTAAGGTGAAGGTGAAAATAGGGGGGGGGGGAGTGAGGGGGAGGGGAAATGAGGGGGGGGAGTGATGGGTGAAAATTAGGGGGAGGAGAGGGGGAGGGGAAATGAAATGGGGGGTGAGGGGGACGGAGGGAGTGATGGGGAGGTGAGAGGCGAAAATTAGGGGGAGGGAAAATGAGGGGGGAGGGGGACAGGTGGGGTGAAGGATGATAGGGTTTGAGGAGAAAACGGGTTTGGGATGGAGAGAGGGAAGGAGTGAGGGAGGTTTGATATAGACAGAGCTGGGAGAGAGAGAAGGAGGGGGGAGGAGGGAGAGGGGGAGTGAAGGACGATACAGAGCAATGTCAGTCCCAGATGGGAGCCAGCGGTCCTCCAGGTGGGCGAGCGGATCACAGATGGTCCTCCAGGCCAGGCGGGGTGAGCCGAGCGCCGGTGGTCCTCCGGGCGGGTCCTCCAGGCGGGGGGCGGTCGGTGAGGCCGAGCGAGGCTGGGCCTGAGCGCGCGCGGGGTTGGCGGTTGGAGCGCGTGCGCGCGCGGGGTTGGCGGTTGGAGCGCGTGCGCGCGCGGGGTTGGCGGTTGGAGCGGGAACAAGATGGAGACGGACCGGCGCTGAGACCCCGGACTCTGGCGAGAGAAAGATGGGGAGAGACACATAGAGGCAATGAGAGACAGAGAGAGAGACAGATATAGAGAAAGATGCAGAGAGAGAGACAGACAGAGGGAGAGAGAGAGCGTGAGAGACACATAGAGACAATGTGAGACAGAACGAGAGAGAGAAAGAGGGAGACAGGGTGAGAGACAGGGAGATAAAGATGCAGAGAGAGAGACAGAGGGATATAGAGAGAAAGAGACAGCGTGACAGAGAGAGAGGGAGGGAAAGACAGAGATAAAGAGAGGGAGACTGAGAGAGAAAGATGCAGAGAGAGAGAGACAGAAAAGGTGAGAGACAGAGAAATAGAGACACAGAGAGGGAGAGAAGCGGTGAGAGACACACAGGAGAGAGACAGAGAGGGAGGGAAGAGAGAGAGAGACAGAGACAGAGAGGGAGAGATGCAGTGAGAGACACACAGGAGAGAGACAGAGAGGGGGGGAAAGAGAGAGAGAGACAGAGAGAGAGAGGGAGAGAGAGAGAGAGAGACAGAGAGAAGAGAGAGAGAGAGAGAGACAGAGAGAGAGAGAGAGAGAGAGAGAGAGAGAGAGAGAGAAAAGAGAGAGAGAGAGAGAGAGAGAGAGAGAGAGACAGAGAGAGAAATAGAGAGACAGAGAGAGAAATTGAGAGATGCAGAGAAAAAGAGAGGGAGGGAAAGAGAGAGAGAGAGAGACATAGTGAGAGGCAGAGAGAGAGAGACAGACAGACAGAGAGAGAGATGCAGAGAAGGGGAGAGAGAGAAAGAGAGACAGAGAAAGAGATTTAGACTGAGAGAGGGAGAAAGAGAGAGAGAGATTGAGAGATGCCTGGAGAAAGATATACAGAGAGAGAGAGAGAGAGACAGAGAGAGAGTGAAAGACAGTGAGAGACAGAGAGATGCAGAGAGAGGGAGAGAGAGAGGGGAGAGAGAGACGCACGGGAGAGAGAGTGAGAGACAGAGAGAGAGGGACAAGTGATGCAGACAGAGAGAGAAAGACGCAGAAAGAAACGCAAAGAGAGACAATGAGAGAGAGAGAGAGAGAGAGAGAGACAGAGAGAGAGAGGGAGAGAGAGAGAGAGAGAGAGAGAGAGAGGCAGAGAGAGAGAGACAGACAGACAGAAATGCAGAGAGGGGGTGACAGACAGAGAGAAAAAGAGAGAGAGGGAGGGAAAGAGAGAGAGAGAGACAGACAGAGAGAAGATGCAGAGAGAGAGACACACACGGGAGAGAAAGAGACAGGGAGATGCAGATGGAGAGAGATGCAGAGAGGGAGAGACAGGGAAAGAGAAACTGAGGGAGAAACAGAGAGACAGAAACATAGAGACAGAGAGAGAGAGACAGAGAGAGAGACAGAATAAGAGAGGCAGAGAGAGAGAGACAGAGAGTTGCGGAGAGGGAGAGAAATAGAGAGAGAGAGAGAGAGGGACGGAGAGCGAGAGAGAGAAAAGGAGAGAGAGAGAGAGAGAAAAGGAGAGAGAGATTGAGAAATGCAGAGAGAGAAAGAGAGTGAGAGGCAGGGAGAGGGATAGACAGACGGAATGGGAAAGAGAGAGAGGCAGACACAGGGAGACAGGCAGAGGAAGGGAGAGACAGACAGAGAGAGTGAGAAACAGAAAGAGTGTGAGAGAGATAGACAGGGAGAGAGTTGCTGAGTGAGTGACGCACAGGAGAGGCAGACAGAGAGAGAGAGAGGAAGAGGGCAGAGAGAGAGATTGACTGACAGACAGACACAGACAGAGAGACAGAGGGACAAGAGTGAGAGAGAGAAACAGAAGGAGGGAGATAGAGAGACAGAGAGAGAGAGGACAAGAGTGAGAGACAGAGAGAGAGAGAAACAGAGATAGAGAGAGAGCGACACAGAGAGACAGGGAGAGAGACAGGGAGAGAGAGAGAGAGAGGGAGAGAGAAAGAGACAGAGAGAGGGAAAGAGATAGAGAGAGAGACAGAGAGAGAGATGCAGAGAGGGGGAGATGCAGAGAGGGAGGCACACACAGGAGAGAGACGGAGGGAGGGAAGCGAGACAGAGAGGGAGACGGATAGAGCGAGAGAGTGGGACAGACAGAGAAATGCAGAGGGAGAGACACAGAAGAGAGAGAGATGGAGAGAAAGAGGCAGAGAAAAAGAGAGGCAGGGAAAGAGAGAGAGAGAGAGAGAAGCTGAGAGAGAGACTGAGAGGGAGAGACAGAGAGAGAGAGAGAGAGATGCAGAGCGTGAGGGAGAGACGGGAGAGCGGGAGGTAGAGAGAGAGAGAGATACACGGGGAGAATGAGAGAGAGAGAGAGAGACACGTGATACAGACAGAGACAGACAGACAGAGAGAGAAAGGTGCAGAAAGAGAGATGCAGAGAGAGAGAGAGAGACTGGTTGTTTGGTTTTCAGTCGTATCTCCTCGAAAACCCCATGCAGTAACGGAGACATTTTTTCATATTCCAGCAGTGATTTACCTCATGAATTCAAAAATCTCCTGGTGAGTGTGCTGCCGGCCATCCACTGTTTTCAAAGTCCTCAGAGCACTGTGGCCTCGCTCTGGTCATCGCCGCCTGCTGCAGCCTAGCTCGGTCCCGCCGCCTGATGGGGAGGTTTGTGCTCTATGACTTCGGTAGATGCTGTCTCTCTCTACTCACTCACCCTCCCCTCTACCCCCTCCCTGAGGCAGAGAAAGAGAGAGGAGAAGCGGTGTGAGAGAGGGGGATGAAGAGGAGGGGGGGTGGGTGGAGGGAGGGGGGAGAAGACGGGCGTGGAGGAGTTGATGGAGAGGGCCCACCCTCTCCCACCCCCAACTCTCCGCTCCCCCATCCAAACAGGATGCGGCATCAAACAGGAAATTAGAAATGCGTGCAACAAAGGTAAAACAGTTATAATGGGTGACTTCAATATACATATAGATTGGGTGAATCAAATTGGCAGGGGTGCTGAGGAAGAGGATTTCTTGGAATGTATGCGGGATAGTTTTCTAAACCAACATGTAGAGGAACCAACGAGAGAGCAGGCTATTCTAGAATGTGTATTGAGTAATGAGGAATGGTTAGTTAGCAGTCTTGTTGTGCGTGCCCCCTTGGGCAAGAGTGACCATAATGTGGTTGAGTTCTTCATTAGGATGGAGAGTGACATTGTTAATTCAGAAACAAGGGTCCTGAACTTAAAGAAAGGTAACTTTGAGGGTATCAGACGTGAATTGGCCAAGATAGACTGGTAATTGATTCTTAAAGGGTTGACGGTGGATATGCAATGGAAGGCATTTAAAGACTGCATGGATGAACTACAACAATTGTTCATCCCAGTTTGGCAAAAGAATAAATCAGGGAAGTAGTACATCCATGGATAACAAGGGAAATCAGGGATGTATCAAAGCAAAAGATGAAGCGTACAAATTAGCCAGAAAAGCAGCATACCAGAGGACTGGGAGAAATTCAGAGACCAGCTGAGGAGAACAAAGGGCTTAATTAGGAAAGGGAATAGATTATGAAAGAAAACTGGCAGGGAACGTAAAAACTGACTGCAAAAGTTTTTATAGATATGTGAAGAGAAAGAGTTTAGTTAAAACAAATGTAGGTCCCTTGCAGTCAGAAACAGGTGAATTGATCATGGAGACCAAGGATATGGCGGACCAATTGAATAACTACTTTGGTTCCGTCTTCACTAAGGAAGACATAAATAATCTGCCGGAAATAGCAGGGGACCGCGGGTCAAAGGAGATGGAGGAACTGAGTGAAATCCAGGTTAGTCGGGAAGTAGTGTTGGGTAAATTGAATGGATTAAAGGCCGATAAATCCCCAGGGCCAGATAGGCTGCATCCCAGAGTACTTAAGGAAGTAGCTCAAGAAATAGTGGATGCATTAGTGATAATTTTTCAAAACTCTTTAGATTCTGGAGTAGTTCCTGAGGATTGGAGGGTAGCTAATGTAACCCCACTTTTTAAGAATGGAGGGAGAGAGAAAACGGGGAATTACAGACCAATTAGTCTAACGTCGGTAGTGGGGAAAATGCTGGAGTCAGTTATTAAAGATGGGATAGCAGCACATTTGGAAAGTGGTGAAATCATTGGACAAAGTCAGTATGGATTTACGAAATGTAAATCATGTCTGACGAATCTTATAGAATTTTTCGAGGATGTAACTAGTAGCGTGGATAAGGGAGAACCAGTGGATGTGTTATATCTGGACTTTCAGAAGGCTTTCGACAAGGTCCCACATAAGAGATTAGTATACAAACTTAAAGCACACGGTATTAGGGGTTCAGTATTGATGTGGATAGAGAACTTCTGGCAAACAGACAGCAAAGAGTAGGAGTAAATGGGTCCTTTTCACAATGGCAGGCAGTGACTAGTGGGGTACTGCAAGGCTCAGTGCTGGGACCCCAGCTATTTACAATATATATTAATGATCTGGATGAGGGAATTGAATGCAACATCTCCAAGTTTGCGGATGACACAAAGCTGGGGGGCAGTGTTAGCTGTGAGGAGGATGTTAGGAGGCTGCAAGGTGACTTGGATAGGTTGGGTGAGTGGGCAAAAGCATGGCAGAAACAGTATAATGTGGATAAATGTGAGGTTATCCACTTTGGTGGCAAAAACAGTAAAGTAGATTATTATCTGAATGGCGGCCGATTAGGAAAAGAGGAGATGCAATGAGACCTGGGTGTCATGGTACACCAGT
This sequence comes from Leucoraja erinaceus, assembly GCF_028641065.1. Classification (NCBI taxonomy): domain Eukaryota; kingdom Metazoa; phylum Chordata; class Chondrichthyes; order Rajiformes; family Rajidae; genus Leucoraja; species Leucoraja erinaceus. The sequence goes on from NW_026575664.1 coordinate 10,364, forward strand.
CATTGAAAGTAGGCATGCAGGTGCAGCAGGCATTGCAGAAAGCGAATGGTATGTTAGCATTCATAGCAAAAGGATTTGAGTATAAGAGCAGGGAGGTTCTACTGCAGTTGTACAGGGTCTTGGTGAGGCCACACCTGGAGTATTGCGTACAGTTTTGGTCTCCTAATCTGAGGAAAGACATTCTTGCCATAGAGGGAGTGCAGAGAAGGTTCACAAGACTGATTCCTGAGATGGCAGGACTTTCATATGAAGAAAGACTGGATACACTTGGCTTGTACTCCCTAGAATTTAGAAGATTGAGGGGGGATCTTATAGAAACTTACAAAATTCTTAAGGGGTTGGACAGGCTAGATGCAGGAAGATTATTCCCGATGTTGCGGAAGTCCAGAACAAGGGGTCACAATTTAAGGATAAGAGGGAAGTCTTTTAAGACAGGGATGAGAAAATCATTTTTTACACAGAGAGTGGTGAATCTGTGGAATTCTCTGCCACAGAAGGTAGTTGAGGCCAGTTCATTGGCTCTGTTAGATGTGGCCCTTGTGGCTAAAGGGATCAGGGGGTATGGAGAGAAGGCAAGTATGGGATACTGAGTTGGATGATCAGCCATGATCATATTGAATGGCGGTGCAGGCTCGAAGGGCCGAATGGCCTACTCCTGCACCTATTTCTGGATCTGGATTCTGGTCAGTGAATCCATCTCCATCACTGACACATTCAAACTCCTTGGAACCCACATCAGCAACAACCTCAAATGGAGGACAAACGCAGACCACATCTATGGGAAAGCCCAGCAAAGACTTTTCCATCTCCGACAGCTCAGGAAGTTCAGAGTAAGGTCTCATCTCATGCTCCGCTTCTATACAGCCATCATTGAAAGCATCCTCACTTCATCCATCACAGTCTGGTTCGGCAGTCTCGACTGACTCTCCCGGAAGAAATTACAGCGCATCATCAATAGAGCATCAAAAATTATTGGCTTACCCCTACCATCCCTTGAATCACTTTATCACAAACGGACACTACACAGAGCCCGCAAGATCATCTCTGATCCTACTCACCCTGCACACTATGCCTTTCAGCTACTGCCCTCTGGGAGGCGTTACAGGACAATTGCCTCCAAAACAAACCGCTTCAAAAACAGTTTCATTCCCACTGCAATTAACATTCTAAACTCTGTACGGTGAGGAATAAGAATAAGCATGGCCCTTATGTATTATGTAATGTGTCTGTCTGTATGTATATCTATGTTATATGTTTAATGTTGATGAAATGTTGGAACCTGTACCGAGCTGTACTGATAACAAATTCCACCAGCCTGGCTGTGTGGTCATTAAAAATACAATACAATTTTTCTATGTTTTTATCTTGGCATCAAATTGCAGAATGATCTGCGTTGGAATGGTCAGACTCATCAAGGTGAAAGCAACAGGTGTCCTAAATGTTCTGAGCCGCAACTTTCATCATTGTTCAACTTCTGTCAAGGAGAAGCTATACTTCACCCTCGTTAGACTTAATTTGGACTACGCAGTTGCAACATGGGATCCATACACAAATAAACAAATTTCTTCCATTGAACGTGTCCAAAGATTGAGGGGGGATCTTATAGAAACTTACAAAATTCTTAAGGGGTTGGACAGGCTAGATGCAGGAAGATTATTCCCGATGTTGGGGAAGTCCAGAACAAGGGGTCACAGTTTAAGGATAAGAGGGAACACGTATCGTGTTCAACACGATAGTCCCCACCAGACTGGCCGGGAAGCTAATGGAATTGGGGCTCAACACCTCCCTGTGTGCCTGGGTCCAGGACTTTCTCACCGCCAGGCCCCAGGTAGTCAAGATGGGAGGGAATACATCGAAGTCCCTCATCCCGAGCACAGGATCGCCCCAGGGTTACGTCCTCAGCCCCCTATTGTACTCCCTGTACACACATGACTGTGTGGCTAGGTTCAGCTCCAACTCAATAATTAAGTTTGCTGATGACACTGGTGGTGGGCCTGATCTCAGACAACGACGAAAAGGCCTACCGGGAGGAGGTGGCTGGTCTAGCACTCTGGTGCCAGGATAACAGCCTCCTCTTGAACATCAAAAAAACGAAGGAGCTGATCATGGACTTTAGGAGGGCACATCATCCGAGGACGTACACTCCATTGAGGATAAATGGGGATCCTGTGGATAGGGTGAACTGTTTTAAATATCTGGGAGTCCACATCTCCGAGGATATGACATGGGCATCACACGCTTCAGCACTCGTGAGTAAGGTAAGGCAGCGCCTTTACCACCTCAGGCAATTGAGGAAATTCAGAGTGTCTCTGAGGATCCTCCAGTGCTTCTACGCAGCGGCGGTGGAAAGCATCTTGTCCGGGAACATTACCATCTGGTTTGGGAATTGCTCTGCCAAGGACAAGAAGGCTCTGCAGAGAGTAGTGCGTTCGGCCGAACGCACTATGGGAACTTCACTTGCCCCCCTGCAGGAACTATACATCAGGAGGTGCAACTCCAGAGCCAACAATATCATGAGAGACCCCTTCCACCCCTGCAATGGACTGTTCCAGCTGCTACGGTCAGGCAAACGCCTCCGTTGCCATGCGGTGAGAACTGATAGGTTGAGAAGGAGTTTCTTCCCAGAGGGCATTCGGACTGTAAACGCCTATCTCACCAGGGACTAACTCTACTGAACGTTTTTCCTTCCATTATTTATTATGTAAAAGAATATGTGTGTTATGATTGTGTTTATAGTTTGTTTGGTTGTTTGTCTTTTGCACAAAAGTCCGCGAGCATTGCCACTTTCATTTCACTGCACATCTCGTATGTGTATGTGACAAATAAACTTGACTTGACTTGACTTGAAGACAGGCAGCTCAATTTGTTACTAACGCCTATGAGAGTGAAGCGAGTGTTACCAAACTACTGAATTCACTGGGGTGGAACCCTCGCCAAGACAGACGTGAAGCTCACCGTTTGACCTGTTTTTACAAAATGTTAAATGGTCAGCTCGACATAGATTACAAAACCTACACCAAACCCAAACCAATTAGGAGCAGATGAGGTCATTCGATCCCATTTGAGATTCCAGCTACAAGACAGATGTATACAGCAATTCGTTTTTCCCCCGCACAATTAAAGCATGGAATAATCTTCACCCTACCATAGTTACCCAACCAGATGCTACTAAATTTATGGTAGCTCTTTCTTCCCCAAAAAATCCTTTCTGGCTTAAATCCTCCCTCCACCACCTCCAGTTTACATTCCATTTGGAATGTTTTGGAGGACCAAAAACCCTCTCTCCCTCTATCAAATGCTAATGTTCTGGAGGTGGATGTAGTACCCGGAAAGTGACGGGGAGAACAGACAAGACAGCCCCCGGAGTGGGGATTGAACCGGGGTGGGTGGATCCATCATTGTGGCGATGTGCATGCGCCACCGTCACTGCCCGCCCACATTGCCCGTCCAAAGCAAGCGTTGTCTGCGGAGGGCGCTCAGCATCGCCAAGGACTGCTCTCACCCCAACCATGGACTGTTTACCCTCCTACCATCCGGGAGGCGCTACAGGTCTCTCCGTTGCCGAACCAGCAGGTCGAGGAACAGCTTCTTTCCGGCGGCTGTCACTCTACTCAACAACGTACCTCGGTGACTGCCAATCACCACCCCCCACCCCCCCTACCCCACTTATTATTTTTTATTCAAATCGTTTGCTATGTCGCTCTTCAAGGGAGATGCTAAATGCATTTCGTTGTCTCTGTACTGTACACTGACAATGACAATTAAAATTGAATCTGAATCTGAATCACCACTGGTGGATGGCAGTGCGGCCGTGAGGTCATTTCCGGGCTGAGGCCCGGTGCTGCGCATTCGCATCCGTCTCTGTCCGCCCGTGCTCTGTCCCCAGGCGGCCAAGGGGGGAGTGGGTTTGGTACCGGTGGTCCTCCGGGACGGTCCTCCAGGAAGGGATGAGCTGTGAGACGCTCCAGTGGATCAGGGCGGGCGGGGCGGGGCCGCACTGTGGATCGGGGACGGGTCCAGTCTCCGGTCTCGCACCGGGAAACACACAGTGACCGGGACTGGGAGAGAGAGACAGAGAGATAGAATGGGGAGAGTCAGGAGAGTGGGGCAGAGATGAGAGAGAGAGATATCTGAGAGTGGGAGGCTGAGAGTGGCAGGAATAAGGGGAGAGGGCGAGAGGGTGGGGAGGGGTGGAGAGAGAGAGAGAGAGAGAGTGTGGAGTGGAGGGATGGGGGCTAGGAGGAGAGGAGTGAGAGGCTGGAGGTGGAAAGGGGGTGAAGTGAGTAGCGGGGGCAAGCAGGGAGCAAAGGGAGGGGGGAGGGATTCAAGGGGGGAGTGGGTTTGGTACCGAGGGGGATGTATGGGGGGGGCAGCGAACTGGGGGGGGGAGAGAGTTCAAGTGAGTCAAGGAAGGGGGTAGTGATCCTGGTGGGGGTTCACATTGTTGGGGGTCGAGAGGAGGGGGAGGGAGCAAAGGGGAGTAAGGAGCAGGAGGCGGCAGGGGTAAGGGGCAGGGAGCCACAGGGAGGAGGTCACATTGTTTGGGGGTGGGGAGGGTGTTGCAGTTCAGGAAGTCAAACCAGGGCAGGATCTTCACTGTGTTTAGGAAGGAACTGCAGATGCTGGAAAATCGAAGGTACACAAAAAAGCTGGAGAAACTCAGCAGGTGCAGCAGCATCTATGGAGCGAAGGAAATAGGCAACGTTTCGGGCCGAAACACTTCTTCACTGTGAATGGCGGGGCGCTGGGGGAATGTGTGGAGCCGAGGGATCTAGGAGTGCGGGTACAATTTGGGCCGAAGGGCCTCTTTCCAACGCTGTATCACTCTATGAATCTATGACAAAGTGCTGGATTAACTCAGCAGGTCAGGCAGCATCTGTGGAGAAGATAGACACAAAGGACTGGAGTAATTCAGTGGGACAGGCAGCATTTGTGGAGAAGATAGACACAAAGTGCTGGAATAATACAGTGAGACAGGCAGTATCTGTGGAGAGAATGAATGGGCGACATTTTGGGTCGAGACCCTTCTTTAGTTCAGTTTAGTTCAGAGATATTGCGCGGAAACAGGTCTTTCGGCCCACGGAGTCCGCGCCGACCAGCAATCACCCCGTACACTAGCACTACAACCCTGGACGTCTTTGAAATGTTGGAGGAAACCGGAGCACCCGTAGTAAAAACCCACGCAGGTCAAGGGGAGAACGTACAAACTCCACACAGACAGCACCCATAGTCAGGATCGAACCCGGGTCTCTGGGAGTGAGGCAGCAGCCACTGTGCCGCGCTGCATTATATAACGGTTTCTTCTGCCATAAACGCTAGTAATGTCCTGTTTGCCAGCTTGTTGACCCTCTGTGTTCCCCTCCTGCAGGGCTTAGGAGCCGTTGCTGTGGGCGGAGAGACGGGGACGTGAGCGGCCATTGAGGGCAGCCAAGGTGCCGGTGAGTCCCCCCCCTCCCCCATCTGTTTGGTGTGTGGACTGAGCTTTGAGGGGCTGAGCTTCAGTGGAGGGCCACATGGCGGGGTACAACAAGGAGAAGCGTTATAAGTGTGAAGTGTGTGGCAAGGCTTGGCAGTACCCGAGCTATCTGGAGATCCACCGGCGGGTTCACACAGGAGAACGCCCCTTCGACTGCTCGGAGTGCGGCAAGAACTTCGCCAGCTACAACAAACTGCTGCAGCACAACCGCGTGCACTCCGGGAAGAGGCCCTTCGCCTGCTCGGACTGTGGCAAAGACTTCAAGACGGCGCACCACCTGAAGATGCACCGGCAGGTGCACACGGGCGAGAAGCCCTATGGCTGCTCCGCCTGCGGCAAGAGCTTTGCCCGGATGTCGGGGCTGCGGGAGCACAGGCGGGTGCACAGCAGTGAGCGGCCCTTCACCTGCACTGACTGCGGCAAAGGCTTCAAGTCGGCACCGGGCCTGAAGGTGCACAGGCGTGTACACACCGGGGAGCGGCCCTACACCTGCAGCGACTGCGGCAAGGACTTCTCCCGCTCCAGCAATCTGCTGAAGCACAAGCGCATCCACACCGGCGAGCGTCCCTACACCTGTGTCCAGTGCGGCAAGGACTTCACCCAGTCACATCATCTGCTGGAGCACCAGCGCACCCACACCGGCGAGCGCCCCTACACCTGCGCCCAGTGCGGCAAGAGCTTCACCCATGATACCGGGCTGCTGTCCCACCAGCGCATCCACACCGGGGAGCGGCCCTACACCTGCAACGACTGTGGCAAGAGCTTCGCCCGTTCCGCCAGCCTGCTGGAGCACCAGCGTACCCACACCGGCGAGCGTCCCTACACCTGTGTCCAGTGCGGCAAGAGCTTCAACTGCTCCAATAACCTGCTGTCGCACCAGCGCATCCACACCGGCGAGCGCCCCTACACCTGCAGCCAGTGCGGCAAGGGCTTTACCCAGTCCAGCACCCTGCTTGTGCACCAGCGCATCCACACTGGCGAGCGCCCCTTCACCTGCGCCCAGTGCGGCAAGGGCTTCATCTGCTCCTCTGGGCTGCGCTCCCACCAGCGGGTGCACACCGGCGACCGTCCCTTCCCCAGCTCAATGTGTGGAGAGGGCTTTGCCATGGCCTCCCACGCCCTGTCTCACCAGCACGTGCTCACCAGTGGCCCGCCCTACGACTGCCCGTACTGTGGTGAGTCGTTTGACAGCTCGCGGGGGTTGCGGCAGCACCAGCGGACGCACGCCGGCGAGCAGCTGCTCCCACTGCGGGAAGCGTTACAAGAGAGCACGGGGGCTGTGGGAGCACCAGCGGATACACACCAGAGAGATACCCTTTGTGTGCGCTGAGTGTGGCAAGGGTTTCACCCGCATGTCCAGTCTGTGACAGCACCGGCGTACCCACAGCGGTGAGCTTCCCTTCCCCTGCCCGTCCTCTGGTTAGGGCTTCACCCGCCTTGAGCACCTGCTGGAGCACCGGCGAGTCCACACCAACCTGTGCCCCTTCACCTGTCCACTCTGTGGCAAGGCCGTTGCCCGCTCCTCCAGCCTGCTGGCACACCACCACATGGATAGGCGCTGTTTAGGTTGACACAAAATAATCGAAGGAATGGCTAACGTTTCGGGTCGAGACCCTCTGCAATCTCAACCCGAATCGTCACCCATTCTTTCAGTCCAGAGATGTTGCTTGTCCTGCTAAGAGGAAGAGCCAGTGGGCTGAGGGAGAGCTTTTCAGGAAGTCCTTACTTTCTTCTCCCCTTCTTCAGTTAGTCCTGACTGTCTCCTCCCCTTCTCAGCTCTACCTCAGCCCACTGGCTCCTCCTCTTCCTGTCTTATTCCTGCCCCCCACCCCCACCCTCACATCAGTCTGAAGGGTGGGGGTGGGGGGGCAGGAAGAAGAAAGGAACAGGAAGAAGGGTTTCGGCCCGAAACGCTGCCTATTTCCTTCGTTCCATAGATGCTGCCTCACCCGCTGAGTTTCTATAGCATTTGTGTCTGCTTATATGGATTAACGGGTCCCTTTCAGAATGGCAGCTGTGACTAGTGGGGTACCGCAAGGCTCGGTGCTGGGACCACAGCTATTTATAATATACATTTAGATGAAGGGATTCAAAATAACATTAGCAAATTTGCAGATAACACAAAGCCGGGTGAGTGTGAACTGTGATGAGGATGCTATGAGAATGCAGGACGACTTGGACTGTTTGGGTGAGTGGGCAGATGCAGTTTAATGTGGATAAATGTGAGGTTATCCACTTTGGTAGCAGAAACAGGAAGGAGATTATTATCTAAACAATGTCAAGTTGGGAAAAGGGGAAGTACAACGGGATCTGGGTGTCCTTGTTCATCAGTCAATTAAAGTACGCATGCAGGTACAGCAGGCAGTGAAGAAAGCGAATGGCATGTTGGCCTTCATAACAAGAGGAGTTGAGTATAGGAGTAAAGAGGTCCTTCTGCAGTTGTATAAGGGCCTAGTGAGACCTCACCTGGTGTATTGTGTGCAGTTTTGGTCTCCAAATTAGAGGAAGGACATTCTTACTGTTGAGGGCGTGCACAAGGTTCAGCGTAGGTTCACAAGGTTAATACCCGAGATGACGGGACTGGCATATGCTGAGAAAATGGAGGGTTTTTGTTAAGGGTTTGGACAGGCTAGAGGCAGGAAACATATTCCCGATGTTGGGGGGGTTCAGAACCAGGGGCCACAGTTTATGAATAAGGGGTAAGCCATTTTGAATGGAGACGAGGAAACACTTTTTAACATAGAGAGTTGTGAGTCTGTGGAATTCTCTGCCTCAGAGGGCGGTGGAGGCCAGTCCTCTGAATACTTTCTTTTTTTTCACTTAAATGTTTATTGATTTTTCAGAGATATATACAAAACAGTGCAACGCCATCACCATAAATAAAATAAAATAAGAAAACCACCAATCAAAATAAAAAAATAAATCGATAGGGGAACAAAAGAAAAAGTAAATAAATAAAAAATTGGAATAAGACTGTGTGGTTCACTTACCAAATTAAAAATTACATTGATTAGTTATCTGGAGATATTTCAATATTCGCACAAACATACCATCTAGTTCTATATAACCGAATCTTCCCATATCTTGCTTGGCATTTATCTAGTTGGTGTCATGGCTCAAATAAGGATTTTCCCAGATCTTTCCCAGATTTTTCCCAGATCTTCTCAAATGAGTCCTCCTTGACTCATAGAAATATAGAAAATAGGTGCAGAGGTAGGGCATTTGGCCCTTCGAGCCTGCACCGCCATTCAATATGATCATGGCTGATCATCCAACTCAGTATCCTGTACCTGCCTTCTCTCCATACGCCCTGAACCTTTTTGCCACAAGGGCCACATCTAACTCCCTCTTAAATATGGCCAATGAGCTGGCCTCAACTACCTTCTGTGGCAGAGAATTCCACAGATTCACCACTCTGTGTGAAAAAATGTTTTCCTCAACTCAGTCCTAAAAGACTTCCCCCTTATGCTTAAACTGTGACCCCGTGTTCTGGACTTCCCAAACATCGGGAATAATCTTCCTGCATCTAGCCTGTCCAGCCCCTTAAGAATGTTGTAAGTTTCTATAAGATCCACCCACAATCATCTAAATTCTAGCGAGTACAAGCCGAGTCTACCCAGTCTTTCTTCATATGAAAGTCCTGACATCCCAGGAATCAGTCTGGTGAACCTTCTCTGTATGGCAAGAATGTCTTTCCTCAGATTAGGAGACCAAAACTGTACACAATACTCCAGGTGTGGTCTCACCAAGGCCCTGTACAACTGCAGCAGAACCTCCCTGCTCATATACTCAAATCCTTTTGCTATGAATGAAAACATACCATTCGCTTTCTTCACTGCCTGCTGCACCTGCATGCCTACTTTCAATGCCTGGTGTACCATGACACCCAGTTCTTGTTGCATGTCCCCTTTTCTTAATCGGCCACCATTCAGATAATAGTCTACTATCCTGTGGATAACCTCACATTTATCCACATTATACTGCATCTGCCATGCATTTGGCCACTCACCCAACCTATCCAAGTCACCTTGCAGCCTCCTAGCATCCTTCTCACAGTTAACACTACCCCCCAGCTTCGTGTCATCCGCAAACTTGGAGATGTTATATTCAATTCCCTCGTCCAAATCATTAATCTATATTACTAAAACTCTGTTCTTGACCGCTTTTCCCGATCTGTGCTGCGATTTCCGAGAGAACGCCGCCACCTACGGCCGTAATTTTTGGCCACCTCCCTCAGAGCCCCCCTCTGCCGCATGTGTGCCGAGGATTTTTCCCGTCGATGAAATATGACCGAGATTTTAATGTTTTTACATCATTCCCCATTCTCTCTGCTGCCCCCGCTGGCGGCAGGGGAGGGAGGGACTATAAAACCCGGAAGCGTCCCGCTTCAATCACTTTCTTCCGGGGGAGTGAAAGGGTCACGGCTCTCTGAGCTGCAGCTCTACTCCGAGGTGAGTCCCCTGGATGTCCTTTTTCAGCCAATTGATATGTATGTTGTTCACCATTCACCATGGTCTGAAGTTTCTTGGCATTTTGTTGGAAAGTGTTTGTATATTTATCTACCTATATTGTCTTTTCAAATGTGTCTTGAACATGAAATGCATTTGCAAATTTGTCTATCTATATTGTCTTTTGAAATGTGTATCGAACATGAAATGCATTTGCAAATTTGTCTATCTATATTGTCTTTTGAAATGTGTATCGAATATGAAAAGCATTTGTATATTTGTCTGTCTATATTGTGTTTGAACTGTGAATTGAAAATAAAAACCATTTGCAAATTTGTCTATCTATATTGTGTTTGAACTATGAATTGAAAATAAAAAGCATTTGCAAATTTGTCTATCTATATTGTCTTTTGAAATGTGAATTGAAAATAAAAAGCATTTGTATATTTGTCTATCTATATTGTGTTTGAACTGTGAATTGAAAATAAAAACAATTTGTTTATTTGTTTATCTATATTGTATTTGAAATGTGAATTGAAAATAAAAAGCATTTGTTATTGTTATAAAGCGTTTGCAAATTTATTTCTCTTGGGTTTTAAAATGGTTGCACCCGTTTTCAGGTAACTAAAGCATGATGTCTATTGTGTTTGAAATGGTTATGTCAATTGAAATGCATTTGTTGCAACGTTTTCAGGCGAGTAATGCACGAATGAAGCTTTTTTTTCGACCAGAACTGTGTTTTAAATTTAAAATTGGCGCTCATTTTGTGATTTTGGCGGTTGCAAGATGGCGGCGATGACGTCATTTCCGGCGATAGGTAAGCCGGCGGCGATGACGTCATTTCTGGTCGGAGGCAAGATGGCGGCTCCCACAGAGTGCACGAGGTGTTGAATAAAGTGTTTGTTTGTTGCAGCCACAGCGGCAATTGTGTTTCAGCAAAAGCTGCAATTGTGTTGTAGCCAAAGCTGCATTGCCTTTCAGCCACAGACTATGTTACATATGCTACATATTCTTGTAGCAGTCCCAACCTCCTGCACTACTTTGTATCAGGCACACTCACCACACACACACACACTGTGATTAGGTATGTAAGCATTTTAGTATCACTACGCCACACAGACAAAGGAGCTGAATAAAGGAGTACAATAAGGCAACTGAAACAACCTGAATTGTGTCGTTTATTATCAGGATATCAAACACGAAGACACAACATGGTGGCAGCGGTGACTTTCGAGTAAAAAAACGCGCTATTGTGAATCGCTATTGGGAATTAGGAACAGCGGCTGCAGAGAAATTGATTTTTTTTGTGCACCCGCCTAACAACACAAGATGGCGGCCTCCACAGCGGCTGTTACCGCAGCAATGAACCTCCACCCTACGATGAACTGGGACGCCGATGATGTGGTGGAGGCGTTCAAGAAATTCAAACAAAAGAGCCAGCTGGCATTCAAAAGCTTCCTGAAAGGAACTGCAGATGAAGAGAAGGTCAGTTATATTTTACTATGGCTCGGGGAGAAGGGTCTAGACATTTTTAACAGTTGGAGCTTAACAGAGCCCGACTGCAATAATCCGGGAATAGTCCTTGAAAGGTTTGCGAACCATATGGAGCCCAAATCAAACCACAGAATCCATCGGTATGAGTTCCAAGGGCTAAGACAAGACCCACAAGAAACAACCGACACTTTCCTGTCGAGACTAAGGAACGTGGCCAAGAAATGCAGATTTGGTGATGAAGATGACAGAATTGTCGACCAGCTAATATGGGGGTGCGCCCACCAAGAGGTCCAAAAGTCCCTAATAGGGAAAGACACCCTCAACCTAAAAGACGCCGTAGATGCTGCCAGAGCTTTCGAAGCCACAAGGAAACAAATGTCCTCCCTCTCCCTTCAAGTTGGCTCATCTCAGAGCAGCACCAGAGTGAATATAGACGCTCTCTCAAAACGTGACCCTGGCTCCACCTTAAAGGCTCCAAAGCAGACATTTTCTAGGCATGCAAACAAACAAGCAAGCCAAAGAAGCTGCTGGAACTGCGGTACAGAGCATGCATTTGATGATCGCAGGGAGTGCCCAGCATACGGGACTACCTGCAACTCCTGTGGGAGGCCTAACCACTGGAAGAAAATGTGTAGGTCAACAAAATCATACAGCACCAAGCCAAAGCAGCAATGGTCAAAGAACGATAGAAATACGAGAAGGAAACAAATACACGCACACGTCCAACAGGAAGAGGAGATAACCTCAGATACCTCTGAGGAAGAATTCCTTTCCGTTGGGACCATTGACGTCCACGAAATGGGAAACAACAAACCACATAGCAACAGAGATGAAGCATATACTATAATACAACTACAGAAAAAAGTGGGAAAGAAAAGAACAACGATTAATCTAAGGCTCAAAATTGATACTGGAGCCCAGAGCAATATCTTACCAGTCAATCTTTACGGAAAGATATTCCCTGAACACATGACAAAAGATGGCAGCGTCAGGAAAGGAATCCTTGGAAGTAGCGATGTAGTCCTAGCTGCATACGGAGGTTCCATAATCCCACAGCTAGGCAAAACAATCATAGCAGGAACATACAAAGGGAAAGAAGTGAAATGCCCCTTCTACATCACTAAATCGAAAGGACCTGCTATTCTCGGCCTGAACACGTGCCAAAGACTGAAGATTGTGTCAATCAACCATGAAATCAAGACAAACTCCTGCAGAATTGACAGAAACATACCCATCAAAAAACGGCCGCCCATCAGGAACAAAGAAGAATTGATTGACATGTACCCAGAGTGTTTTGACGATACCGTTGGTTGTTTTGAGGAATACGAATACCATATCACAGTAGACCCCAGTGTGAAACCAGTGATCCACCCACCCCGCCGTGTTCCCCTTGAACTGAAAGAGAGGCTAAGGGAACAACTAACCGAAATGGAAAAAAAAAAAAGGGCATCATCACAGCAATAACTAAACCAACTGATTGGGTAAATTCAATTGTTGTCAAAGAAAAGCCAAACGGAAAACTAAGGATATGCCTTGATCCCAGGGATCTGAACAATGCCTTGAAGCGCGACCATTATCCAACTCCAACCCTTGAAGAGATCACACCAGCACTGGCCGGTTCCAAGGTGTTCAGCAAGCTGGATGCTAGCAATGGATATTGGAACATCAAAATAGACCGAGAGTCATCAATGCTCACCACTTTCAACACGCCATTTGGCAGATTCAGATTCAACAGGCTCCCATTCGGGCTGAAGGTGAGTCAAGATGTCTTCCAGCGGAAAATAGATGAAACATACAAAGGCTGTAAAGGGGCAATCGGGATAGCAGATGATATCCAAGTATACGGCAGAGATGAAAACACGCATGATTACAACCTCCATGAGGCTATGGAAAAAACTCGAAGAGCCGGCATAAAGCTCAATGCAGACAAATGCATAATCAAAGAAAGGGAGTGCAAATTCTTTGGACTGATTTACTCTGCAGAAGGAGTGAAACCGGATCCTACAAAAGTGGATGCTATCAACCACATGGAGGAACCCAAAGACAAGAAACAGCTAAGAAGTTTCCTAGGGCTCATACAATACATGGGAGTCTTCATACCTAAGCTTGCTAATCACACAGCAAATCTCCGTGAATTGATGAAAGACGACGCTGAATTTGATTGGTGTGCTTCACATAGCCAAGATTTTGGGAAAATAAAACAACTCATCAGCAAAGAAACGATCCTGCAGTACTATGACAGACAGAAACCTGTAACACTCCAAGTTGATGCCTCCATGAGAGGAGTTGGAGCAGTACTGATACAAAATGGCCGACCTATTGCGTATGCATCCAAAGCACTCACTCCTACAGAATCAAGGTACGCAAACATAGAGAGAGAACTCTTAGCAGTAGTCTATGGCTGCGAGAAATTTCACACTTACCTATATGGAAGGTATTTCGACATTGAAACAGACCACCGCCCTCTAGAACAAATCGAAAAAAAAAACCTCACCAATGCACCAGCCAGACTACAGAGACTATTACTGAGGCTACAGCACTACGACTACAACATCAGATACAAGCCAGGAAAAGACCTGCTGCTAGCTGACGCCCTATCCAGACTATCAACACATGACAAACAAGAGATGGAAGGGCTGAGCATAAAGATCCACCACATTGTGAGTGTGACAAGCGTGAAGCTGGAACAGATCAAAGAGGAAACAGCCAGAGATGAAGAACTCCAGCTCCTCACCCAAATGGTAATACAGGGGTGGCCAGAAAAGAGACAACAAGTTCAGCCTCTCCTCCGCGAATACTGGACCATCCGTGATGATATTTCGGTAGAGAATGGAGTCCTGATGGCCGGATCACGAATCATCATACCCAAGTCCATGCAAAAAGAAATCCTCGAAAAGATCCACCAGGGACACTTAGGAATGGAAAAGTGCAGACTCCGTGCTAAATCCGCTGTGTACTGGATAGGCATGTACAAGGACATAGAAAAGCTGGTATCTACATGCCACATATGCCAAAAATACAGGAATTCACAACAGAAGGAGGAAATGACACCCAGTGATATCCCAAGCCGGCCATGGCAAACCATCGGAGCAGACCTGTTCACAGAGAACCAGCAATGGTATTTGATTATGGCCTGCTACTACTCCAAATTCCCATTTGTGAGAAACGTAAAGGATTTGAAAGCTAAAACAATTGTGTCAATTGTTAGAGGGTTGTTTGCAGAGCAAGGAATACCTGAGCAGATCGTATGTGACAATGGAACCCAATTCACATCTCGGGAATTCAGAGAGCTAGCCACCGAATACGGGTTCAAAATCACAACATCTTCACCACATTACCCAAAGGGCCATGGGTTTATTGAAAGGCAAGTACAGACAGTCAAGAAAAAACTAATAAAATGCCGAGAGGCAAAGGAGGATCCAAACCTGGCACTTTTATCCTTACGGGCAACTCCACTAAAGGCTGACATGAAGTCTCCTGCAGAAATGCTAAATGGCAGGAAATACAAAACCACCCTGCCAAGCAAAATCCAACCCCCTATCGACCAAGAAGAAACAAGGGCAAAATTGGCAGCTGCCCAGGAGGAGGGGCTGAAACAATACAACAAAAATGCACAGTACTTGCCTGAACTATTTCAAGGCCAAAACGTACATGCTCAGGATCCAACAACAAAGAAATGGACCCCAGCACAAATCACCAGCAGGGCTGGAACCCCAAAATCATATATCATAGAGACAGAACCGGGCAGGCAGTTGAGACGAAACAGAATTCACATCCGCCCGACACCTGAAATATCAACACCTGCAACTTCAAAGACAACACCAGCAACTCCTAGGACACCACCCACGGCAGCAGCAACACCTACCATTGATGACAACACATTCTCACAAACTGCTACCAGTGAGTCATATAGTCAACCAGCACCAACCAACGGCCAGGAAACACCTCAACAAGTTACCAATACATCGAGTGCAACACTGCAGGCAACAACCAGATCTACTAGATCCAGGAGCAACATCTTACCCCCAGCGCGTTATCGCTAGCACTGGAAGGGACAAGTCACGCCAAGACATGACTCTTGACTGGCTACGCACTACCTGAAAGAAAACAAGCTGCCATTATATATTTTGTTGTGTAGTATAGTAGAAAGCAGAATGCCATGAATGTGGGCAGAATAATCCCACGGTATCTGCTACAGGATTGCCACCCTCGCTCTGGCAATCCTCTAGTGTCACTAATTTTTGTTCCTTTCTTTTGAGAAGGGGGGATGTTACATATGCTACATATTCATTGTAGCAGTCCCAACCTCCTGCACTACTTTGTATCAGGCACACTCACCACACACACACACACTGTGATTAGGTATGTAAGCACTTTAGCATCACTACGCCACACAGACAAAGGAGCTGAATAAAGGAGTACAATAAGGCAACTGAAACAACCTGAATTGTGTCGTTTATTATCAGGATATCAAACACGAAGACACAACAGGCACCCCTTACTGCAAAATGGTGGTTTGAAGCTGACAGGCACCCCATACTGCAAAATGGTGGCCTAAAGCTGAAAGGCACCCCTTACTGCAAAATGGTGGCTTGAAGCTGAAAGGCACCCCTTGCTGCAAAATGGTGGCTTGAAGCTGAAAGGCACCCCTTGCTGCAAAATGGTGGCTTGAAGCTGAAAGGCACCCCTTACTGCAAAATGGTGGCTTGAAGCTGAAAGGCACCTCTTGCTGCAAATGGTGGCTTGAAGCTGAAAGGCACCTCTTGCTGCAAATGGTGGCTTGAAGCTGAAAGGCACCCCTTGCTGCAAAATGGTGGCTTGAAGCTGAAAGGCACCCCTTGCTGCAAAATGGTGGCTTGAAGCTGAAAGGCACCCCTTGCTGCAAATGGTGGCTTGAAGCTGAAAGGCACCCCTTACTGCAAAATGGTGGCTTGAAGCTGAAAGGCACCCTTACTGCAAAATGGTGGCTTGAAGCTGAAAGGCACCCCTTACTGCAAAATGGTGGCTTGAAGCTGAAAATGGTGGCTTGAAGCTGAAAGGCACCCCTTACTGCAAAATGGTGGCTTGAAGCTGAAAGGCACCCCTTACTGCAAAATGGTGGCTTGAAGCTGAAAGGCACCACTTACTGCAAAATGGTGGCTTGAAGCTGAAAGGCACCCCTTACTGCAAAATGGTGGCTTGAAGCTGAAAGGCACCCCTTACTGCAAAATGGTGGCTTGAAGCTGAAAGGCACCCCTTACTGCAAAAAATGGTGGCTTGAAGCTGAAAGGCACCCCTTGCTGCAAATGGTGGCTTGAAGCTGAAAGGCACCCCTTGCTGCAAATGGTGGCTTGAAGCTGAAAGGCACCCCTTGCTGCAAATGGTGGCTTGAAGCTGAAAGGCACCCCTTGCTGCAAAATGGTGGCTTGAAGCTGAAAGGCACCCCTTGCTGCAAATGGTGGCTTGAAGCTGAAAGGCACCCCTTGCTGCAAAATGGTGGCTTGAAGCTGAAAGGCAGCCCTTGCTGCAAAATGGGCTTGAAGCTGAAAGGCACCCCTTACTGCAAAATGGTGGCTGAAGCTGAAAGGCACCCCTTACTGCAAAATGGTGGCTTGAAGCTGAAAGGCACCCCTTACTGCAAAATGGTGGCTTGAAGCTGAAAGGCACCCCTTACTGCAAAATGGTGGCCTGAAGCTGAAAGGCACCCCTTACTGCAAAATGGTGGCTTGAAGCTGAAAGGCACCCCTTGCTGCAAAATGGTGGCTTGAAGCTGAAAGGCACCCCTTACTGCAAAATGGTGGCTTGAAGCTGAAAGGCACCCCTTACTGCAAAATGGTGGCTTGAAGCTGAAAGGCACCCCTTGCTGCAAAATGGTGGCTTGAAGCTGAAAGGTGGCTTGAAGCTGAAAGGCACCTGCTGCTGCAAATGGTGGCTTGAAGCTGAAAGGCACCTCTTGCTGCAAATGGTGGCTTGAAGCTGAAAGGCACACCCTTACTGCAAATGGTGGCTTGAAGCTGAAAGGCACCCCTTACTGCAAAATGGTGGCTTGAAGCTGAAAGGCACCCCTTACTGCAAAATGGTGGCTTGAAGCTGAAAGGCACCTCTTGCTGCAAATGGTGGCTTGAAGCTGAAAGGCACCTCTTGCTGCAAATGGTGGCTTGAAGCTGAAAGGCACCTCTTGCTGCAAATGGTGGCTTGAAGCTGAAAGGCACCTCTTGCTGCAAATGGTGGCTTGAAGCTGAAAGGCACCCCTTACTGCAAAATGGTGGCTTGAAGCTGAAAGGCACCCCTTGCTGCAAAATGGTGGCTTGAAGCTGAAAGGCACCCCTTACTGCAAAATGGTGGCTTTGAAAGGCAAGCACTGAAAGGCACCTCTTGCTGCACCTCTTGCTGCTGCAAAATGGTGGCTTGAAGCTGAAAGGCACCTCTTGCTGCAAAATGGTGGCTTGAAGCTGAAAGGCACCCCTTACTGCAAAATGGTGGCTTGAAGCTGAAAGGCACCCCTTACTGCAAAATGGTGGCTTGAAGCTGAAAGGCACCCCTTACTGCCAAATGGTGGCTTGAAGCTGAAAGGCACCTCTTGCTGCAAAATGGTGGCTTGAAAGCACCTCTTGAAAAATGATGGCTTGAAGCTGAAAGGCACCTCTTGCTGCAAATGGTGGCTTGAAGCTGAAAGGCACCCCTTGCTGCAAAATGGTGGCTTGAAGCTGAAAGGCACCCCTTGCTGCAAAATGGTGGGCTTGAAGCTGAAAGGCACCCCTTGCTGCAAAATGGTGGCTTGAAGCTGAAAGGCACCCCTTACTGCAAAATGGTGGCTTGAAGCTGAAAAGGCACCCCTTACTGCAAAATGGTGGCTTGAAGCTGAAAGGCACCCCTTACTGCAAAATGGTGGCTTGAAGCTGAAAGGCACCCCTTACTGCAAAATGGTGGCTTGAAGCTGAAAGGCACCCCTTACTGCAAAATGGTGGCTTGAAGCTGAAAGGCACCCCTTGCTGCAAAATGGTGGCTTGAAGCTGAAAGGCACCTCTTGCTGCAAATGGTGGCTTGAAGCTGAAAGGCACCCCTTGCTGCAAAATGGTGGCTTGAAGCTGAAAGGCACCTCTTGCTGCAAAATGGTGGCTTGAAGCTGAAAGGCACCCCTTGCTGCAAATGGTGGCTTGAAGCTGAAAGGCACCCCTTGCTGCAAAATGGTGGCTTGAAGCTGAAAGGCACCCCTTGCTGCAAAATGGTGGCTTGAAGCTGAAAGGCACCCCTTGCTGCAAATGGTGGCTTGAAGCTGAAAGGCACCCCTTACTGCAAAATGGTGGCTTGAAGCTGAAAGGCACCCACCCCTTCCTGCAAAATGGTGGCTTGAAGCTGAAAGGCACCCCTTACTGCAAAATGGTGGCTTGAAGCTGAAAGGCACCCCTTGCTGCAAATGGTGGCTTGAAGCTGAAAGGCACCCCTTACTGCAAAATGCAAAATGGTGGCTTGAAGCTGACAGCTGAAAGGCACCCCTTGCTGCAAAATGGTGGCTTGAAGCTGAAAGGCACCCCTTACTGCAAATGGTGGCTTGAAGCTGAAAGGCACCCCTTACTGCCAAATGGTGGCTTGAAGCTGAAAGGCACCCCTTACTGCAAATGGTGGCTTGAAGCTGAAAGGCACCCCTTGCTGCAAATGGTGGCTTGAAGCTGAAAGGCACCCCTTGCTGCAAAATGGTGGCTTGAAGCTGAAAGGCACCTCTTGCTGCAAATGGTGGCTTGAAGCTGAAAGGCACCCCTTGCTGCAAATGGTGGCTTGAAGCTGAAAGGCACCCCTTGCTGCAAAATGGTGGCTTGAAGCTGAAAGGCACCCCTTGCTGCAAAATGGTGGCTTGAAGCTGAAAGGCACCTCTTGCTGCAAATGGTGGCTTGAAGCTGAAAGGCACCCCTTGCTGCAAATGGTGGCTTGAAGCTGAAAGGCACCCCTTGCTGCAAAATGGTGGCTTGAAGCTGAAAGGCACCCCTTGCTGCCAAATGGTGGCTTGAAGCTGAAAGGCACCCCTTGCTGCAAAATGGTGGCTTGAAGCTGAAAGGCACCCCTTACTGAAATGGTGGCTTGAAAGAAAGGCACCCCTTACTGCCAAATGGTGGCTTGAAGCTGAAAGGCACCGCTGAAAGGCACCCCTTACTGCAAAATGGTGGCTTGAAGCTGAAAGGCACCCCTTACTGCAAAATGGTGGCTTGAAGCTGAAAGGCACCCCTTACTGCAAAATGGTGGCTTGAAGCTGAAAGGCACCCCTTACTGCAAAATGGTGGCTTGAAGCTGAAAGGCACCCCTTACTGCAAAATGGTGGCTTGAAGCTGAAAGGCACCCCTTACTGCAAAATGGTGGCTTGAAGCTGAAAGGCACCCTTTACTGCAAAATGGTGGCTTGAAGCTGAAAGGCACCCCTTACTGCAAAATGGTGGCTTGAAGCTGAAAGGCACCCCTTGCTGCAAAATGGTGGCTTGAAGCTGAAAGGCACCCCTTGCTGCAAAATGGTGGCTTGAAGCTGAAAG
Source organism: Leucoraja erinaceus (assembly GCF_028641065.1). NCBI lineage: Eukaryota > Metazoa > Chordata > Chondrichthyes > Rajiformes > Rajidae > Leucoraja > Leucoraja erinaceus. The sequence continues at coordinate 30,279 of NW_026575664.1, forward strand.
GCACCCCTTGCTGCCAAATGGTGGCTTGAAGCTGAAAGGCACCCCTTGCTGCAAAATGGTGGCTTGAAGCTGAAAGGCACCCCTTGCTGCAAAATGGTGGCTTGAAGCTGAAAGGCACCCCTTGCTGCAAATGGTGGCTTGAAGCTGAAAGGCACCCCTTGCTGCAAATGGTGGCTTGAAGCTGAAAGGCACCCCTTACTGCAAAATGGTGGCTTGAAGCTGAAAGGCACCCCTTACTGCAAAATGGTGGCTTGAAGCTGAAAGGCACCCCTTACTGCAAAATGGTGGCTTGAAGCTGAAAGGCACCCCTTACTGCCAAATGGTGGCTTGAAGCTGAAAGGCACCCCTTGCTGCAAATGGTGGCTTGAAGCTGAAAGGCACCCCTTGCTGCAAAATGGTGGCTTGAAGCTGAAAGGCACCCCTTACTGCAAAATGGTGGCTTGAAGCTGAAAGGCACCTCTTGCTGCAAATGGTGGCTTGAAGCTGAAAGGCACCTCTTGCTGCAAATGGTGGCTTGAAGCTGAAAGGCACCTCTTGCTGCAAATGGTGGCTTGAAGCTGAAAGGCACCTCTTGCTGCAAATGCTGGCTTGAAGCTGAAAGGCACCCTTGCTGCAAATGGTGGCTTGAATCTGAAAGGCACCCCTTGCTGCAAATGGTGGCTTGAAGCTGAAAGGCACCCCTTGCTGCAAAATGGTGGCTTGAAGCTGAAAGGCACCCCTTACTGCCAAATGGTGGCTTGAAGCTGACAGGCACCCCATACTGCTAGGTTACACAAAAAAAGCTGGAGAAACTCAGCGGGTGCAGCAGCATCTATGGAGCGAAGGAGATAGGCAACGTTTCGGGCCGAAACCCTTCTTTAGACTGATCGGGGGCGGGGGTGGGTGGGGACAAGAAAGGGAAAAGGAGGAGTAGCCAGAAGGCTGGGGGATGGGAGGAGACAGCAGGGGGGCTAAGGAAGGGGAGGAGACAGCAAGGACTAACAAAATTGGGAGAATTCGATGTTCATGTCCCCGGGGTGCAGACTCCCCAAACGGAATATGAGGTGCTGTTCCTCCAATTTCCGGTGCTGCTCGCTGTGGCCATGGAGGAGACCCAGGACAGAGAGGTCGGAGGCGGAGTGGGAGGGGGAGTTGAAGTGCTGAGCCACCGGCAGGTCAGCTTGGTTATTGCGGACCGAGCGGAGGTGTTCGGCGAAACGATCGCCCAACCTCCGCTTGGTCTCACCGATATAGATCTGCTGACATCTAGAGCAGCGGACGCAATAGATGAGGTTGGAAGAGATGCAGGTAAACCTCTGTCGCACCTGGAACGATTGCTTGGGTCCTTGAACGGAGTCGAGGGGGGAGGTAAAGGGACAAGTGTTGCATCTCTTGCGGTTGCAAGGGAAAGTGCCCGGGGAGGGGGGGGGGAAAGGACCGAGAGGGAAAATGGGAAGAATTGACAAGGGACCTCTTACTGCAAAGGGGGGCTTGGAGCTGAAAGGGCAGGCGGGGCTGCGGAAGGCAGATATGGGGGGAGATGGAAAGATGTGGCGAGTTGTGGGGTCACGTTGGAGGTGGCGAAACTGACTGAGGATTACTTTTTGTATGTGACGGCTGGTGGGGTGAAAGGTGAGGACTAGGGGGACTCGGCCCTTGTTGCGAGTGCGGGGATGGGGAAAGAGAGCAGTGTTGCGGGGTATGGAAGATCATGGAACAGCACCTCATATTCTGTTTGGGGAGTCTGCACCCCGGGGGCATGAACATCGAATTCTCCCAATTTTGTTAGTCCTTGCTGTCTCCTCCCCTTCCTTAGCCCCCCTGCTGTCTCCTCCCATCCCCCAGCCTTCTGGCTTGAAGCTGAAAGGCCCCCCTTGTCCCCACCCACCCCTGCCCCCGATCAGTCTGAAGAAGGGTTTCGGCCCGAAACGTTGCCTATCTCCTTCGCTCCATAGATGCTGCTGCACCCGCTGAGTTTCTCCAGCTTTTTTGTGTAACCTTCGATTCTCCAGCATCTGCAAAGTTCCCTCTTAAACCCCATACTGCTAAATGGTGGCCTGAAGCTGAAAGGCACCCCTTACTGCAAAATGGTGGCTTGAAGCTGAAAGGCACCTCTTGCTGCAAATGGTGGCTTGAAGCTGAAAGGCACCTCTTGCTGCAAATGGTGGCTTGAAGCTGAAAGGCACCTCTTGCTGCAAATGGTGGCTTGAAGCTGAAAGGCACCTCTTGCTGCAAATGGTGGCTTGAAGCTGAAAGGCACCTCTTGCTGCAAATGGTGGCTTGAAGCTGAAAGGCACCCCTTGCTGCCAAATGGTGGCTTGAAGCTGAAAGGCACCCCTTGCTGCCAAATGGTGGCTTGAAGCTGAAAGGCACCCCTTACTGCAAAATGGTGGCTTGAAGCTGAAAGGCACCCCTTACTGCCAAATGGTGGCTTGAAGCTGACAGGCACCCCTTACTGCAAAATGGTGGCTTGAAGCTGAAAGGCACCCCTTACTGCAAAATGGTGGCTTGAAGCTGAAAGGCACCCCTTACTGCCAAATGGTGGCTTGAAGCTGACAGGCACCCCTTGCCAAAGATTATAGAGGAGCAAGATAGAACATTCCTCGAAAAACGCGTAGTATAAATGTGTGATTGTCGACGCCATATTTTGAGGCATTTTATTGGGCTTCCTCCACACTGTCATGGCGTCCTTATCTAAATCTTCATCTCACTGCTCTGCTTTCAATTGTTCTAATTGTAAATCTAGACGACCCGACCTGTCACTCTTTATGTTCCCCAATAAAAAAGAAAGGTGAGAAAATATTATTATTATTTTCAGTCGATATTCTGTTCTGAAATGTTATTTTTTGTTCTCCCATCAACGGCCATTGTGAAACTGGGTTTGTCGGTACATTAGAAAGTTATTAGACTTATTTTTAATAGATCTTTACTTACCATAATAATAAAGAAAATTTTAACACTTTTGTACGTTTTTGGTTTTGATCTTGTAAGGGATTGGTCTCCACAATATGGCCCGCGGGACACATTGGGCCCAGTGACCACGAGATTTTTCGAGCTCAGATTCCAGTCCGAGAACGCGACGGCTGTTACCCATATGTCCCTCGAATTGTCGAGACACCACCATCAAAGATTAGAAGCCCGCCGTGAAGAAGGGTGCAATCAAAGATTATACAACTCTGCTGCACCCGCTGAGTTTCTCCAGCATTTTTGTGTGCCTTCTGTTCTATCATCTTTGGGTGCAATGGTGGCTGGGGGGTTCGGCGGCGGCGGCCGCAATCAAAGATACGAGAGGAGCTCTGCTCTATAATCTTTGGTCGGAATGGGACGGCTGCGCGTTATAATGTGCTATCGTTCCACTCCCCCCCCCTTCTCCCTGTCCCCTTCTCCCTGTCCCCCTTCTCCTTGTCCTCCCTTCTCCCTGTCCCCCCTTCTCCCCCCTCCCCTCCCCTCTCTCTCCTCTCCCCCTCTCCCCCCCCTCTCCCTGTCCCCCTTCTCCCTGTCCCCCTCTCCCTGTCCCCCCTTCTCCCCCCCCTCTCCCTCCTCCCCCCCCCCCTCTCCTCCCCCTCCCCCCCCTCTCCCTCCCCCCCTTCTCCCTCTCCCCTTCTCCCTCTCCCCCCTCTCCCTCTCCCCCTCTCCCTCTCTCTCTCTCTCTCTCTCCCCTCTCTCCTCTCTCTCTCTCTCCTCTCTCTCTCTCTCTCTCCTCTCTCTCTCTCTCTCTCTCTCTCTCTCTCTCTCTCTCTCTCTCTCTCTCCTCTCTCTCTCTCTCTCTCTCTCTCTCTCCCCCTCCCTCCTCCCTCTCTCCCTCTCCCTCCCTTACCTCTTTGTGAGAGTTGGCAGCTCTGCTATGCCTTGGGTCCAAAAGAGGATAGAAAGAAAATACTTAATGGTCTTTGTAAGAAGATTGTAATAAGCTCTTCTACATTTAAGGTAAATTGACATATTAGAGGCAAAAAGCATCTTCAATATACAGGTCTCTCCACACAACTGAAAACAATTGCATTTAAGTGTTATATCATCCATTGTTCAGGCATGTAGTTATGATCATTTTTTTTCTTATTAGTTAATCCTAAATGATATCTCCTGTAATTTCAGATGTCAACAATGGGTCCAGAATACTCGTCGACAAGATCTCCTGCACCAAACTGCAGAGTATTTGTCAAATAACTGCCGTCTTATGTACATTATGTGAAATTGTGATTTGTTAACTGCACAAAACTAATGCAAATGGCGATATATTTACTATTGTATCTACGTTGGACATTTTGCTCTTTGGTGTCAGAACGCGGGGTGGGAGATTGCAACCTTCACGTGGTCCGCCCTGTTTCGACAAATGCAATCAACCCGGTGTGCACAGTCAAATAAGATCAAATAGAACAAGTTGTCCTACAACTTTAGGCTGTGCACGCCATACGCAAGAAGAAGAAGAAGAAGTGTCAGAACGCAGTCTGAAGAAGGCTTCCGACCTGCAACGTCACGTCACCTATTCCTTTTCTCCAGAGATGCTGCCTGACCCACTGAGTTATTCCAACATTTTGTGTCTATCTCTGTTTAGATTGGACTCGTGGGTGGAGATTGCGGCTGGTCTGGTGATCTAGAACAAGGGCCAAAGTCTCAGAATATGGGTCATGATATTTAATAATGAGACAAGGAGCAGTTTCTTCACTCAAGGGCTGGAATCTTGGAATACTTGATCACGTGAGATGGTGGAAGTCGAGTCCTTGAAAGGAGAGATTTTTTTTCAAATACGAAAAGGATGAAGGATAATGGAGAGAATGTGGGAATAAGGTGTTGAGTTGCAGGATCAACAATAATCTTACTGATGGTGGTGTGAACTTAGATGGCTTATCCTTGCTTCTATTTCTTACAGAGACACAACGCGGAAACAGGCCCTTTGGCCCACCGCGTCCGCATTGACCAGCGATCCCCGCACACTAACACCATCCTACACACACTAGGGACAATTTACACTTATACCAAGCCTACAAACCTGTATGTCTTTGGAGTGTGGGAGGAAACCGAAGATCTCGGAGAACACCCATTCAGTCACGGAGAGAACCTACGAACTCCGTGCAGACAGCACCCACTGTAAGGTAGCAACTTTACCGCTGTACCACCATGCCGCCCTTAATCCACTAGGGCACTAGGTTACAATAAACTTCCTACATATTCCAGGAATGCATCTCATAAAAATGGGAGAGGTTTAAATGCATTGTAAAATCTGCTCTCAGTTTCCTAGATCGGTATTGCTCTAATGGCCTATTTGTATCATTTTCGTTGATTTAAACCATCCATTGTTCTGCATTTAGATTTTATTTTTTCCTCGGTGGATCACAAGGCACTGTTTGTTTCAGGAGTGACTCTAATCTCCAGCGTAATTTGACAAGACATCCAAGAGGGAAAACACAGGCAGTTCAGAGCTGCTGCCTGTATCGCATGAGAGAACAAGAATGAGACCAACTTATTTTTTGCAGATCATCAACTCCTGATTGATGTTATCAATGCCGATGGTGACTCAAGGAGACTCAACCAGGTGGTGGTTTACAAAGGTCCATGCCCATTGTTCCTCATGGCATACCAGCAGCCTCAACAGATCACCTAGTCATAGAGTCTCACAGCATAGAAGCAGGCCCTTCAGCTCAACTTGCCCACGCTGGCCAACATGTCCCATCTACACTAGTCCCACATGACTGCATTTGGCCCATACCCCTCTAAACCTGTCCTAACCATCAAATAACCTAACAGAACTGTCATATGAGGAAAGATTGAAAAGACTAGGCTTGCATTCACTGGAGTTTAGAAGGATGAGGGGGCATCTTATCATATTGTTTACAGTGTACTATGTTTACAGATTCTGTTGTGCTGCTGAAAGTAAGAATTTAATTGTTCTATCTGGGACGCTAGATGCAGGAAATTGTTCTACATGACAATAAAACACTCTTGTTAGATGCAAGGGGATCTTATAGAAACATATAAATGAATAAAAGGACTGAACAAGCTAGATACAGGAAAAATGTTCCCAATGTTGTGTGAGTCCAGAACCAGGGGCCACAGTCTTAGAACAAAGGGGAGGCCATTTAAGACTGAGGTGAGAAAAAACTTTTTCACCCAGAGAGTTGTCAATTTGTGGAATTCCCTGCCACAGAGGGCAGTGGAGGCCAAATCACTGGGTGGATTTAAGAGAGAGTTAGATAGAGCTCTAGGGGCTAGTGGAATCTAGGGATATGGGGAGAAGGCAGACACGGGTTATCGATTGGGGCTGATCAGCCATGATCACAATGAATGGTGGTGCTGGCTCCTCCTGCACCTATTTTCTATGTTTCTAGAACACTCATCCAGCAATCCTCGAGCCCACCAGCTCAGCCCGTAGTCAATTCATCAGCTTTTCCATAAGAGCTTCCATCAGTTCTTCCAAAAGAATGACAATCGGCCAATCTCGATTACCCTCAGCCCATCAAGCAGCCCCTTAATTCATCCAGAAGTCTGAACTATTGAATGCTCACTGCATCTCTTTCCATGTCGGCAAGTTAATATCCAGCTGCATGAACCATGTGAAAAGGGAATAAATAGGTGCAGTGATTTGTGCAGCACTATAGGCCTGGAGACCAAGAGGAGTTCACCATTGAACGGAGTTTAAACGGGGGGCTTGAGGCCCCCGACCGAGGAAGAACAAAAGGAAGGGACTTGAACTTTATTTTGCCTTCCATCACAGTGAGGGATGTATAGGAGTCACTGTGGTGAATGTCTGTATTAAAATGTGTTTTTGAGTGCTGTTGCTTTTAATTGTATGACTGACCTGGCCAATGAAATTCCTCGTATATTGCAAAACATACTTGGCAAATAAAATCTGATTATGATTGTGAAAAGCCTTTCTCTTCCATACTCTTTCCTCTCTTTGATCTTTTTGCAGTTGACTGCCTTTCTGTACTTGTTGCAAGAGATTGTCGCTGCATCCAGCATTCTCGCAGAATGTAGAATTAAAGGCAGA